>NW_027104663.1:67154-99496 GCF_000696795.3 Halyomorpha halys | reverse complement strand
TTTTTAATTTGCTTGGCGGGCTTTCATTCCACATGGCTTGCCAACTAGCTAATATTTCATTTTTCATCGGGAGACTTATTTCTTGGGGGGTCAGAATGGCCCCGCCCCGACCCGGAAGGGCAAGTGCTTGTTTGGCTGCAACGATCCCCACGTGACCCGGCCCCCATTTAAAGAAAACAGTTTTTCCCAAGTTTTCTAGCACGTTGGTGTAATTTTATATTTTTATGATTGCCGAGTGTTTTGGGCAAATGTTCTTCATGGCTTTTAATGAGCTTAAAGAGTCGGTAATGATAACACTGTTAGTATGCGTCACTGTCATGGAGAAGAGGAGTGCTGAAGCTATTGCATGTAATTCAGCTGTATATACACTGCATAATTTACGCAGTTTTATTTTATGGGTTGAGTTATGTGTGATGAAAGAGGATGCTCTCTGTAGATTCGTTAGATTTTGATCCGTCGGTATATATCAAAAAAAGGATCTGGAATATTTTGACAGAGACGTGAGAACCTAGTTCTATATTCAGTATGTGATGTACTACCTTTGGGCAATCGGGATAATTGTAGCGTTGTATTTGGTAGTCTGTGTATCCATGGAGGATTGAGGACTTCCGGGATGGAAAGAGGTATTTCTTTAAAGAATTCAATAGCAGAGTGTGTTCTTTCTGCCAACGGGAGTGTTATATTTTGGTTTGAAGATGTATTTATGTGTAGGATGATCCTTTTGAGGGTATAATTTTGAAATGTAGTTTATCGCCAGTTTTTTCCTTCTGAATAATTGAGGAGGTAGTCCAGCTTCAGAACACAGACTAAGAATGGGGCTGTTTTTTTTTGTTTCATTCTTGATTAAATAACTAATATTATTTTTAATTACTTGAATGGTTTTTTGAAGTGACTTTTATTATTTGAATTGTTCAAGGCTATAGTCTTATAAATTGTTAGGGGAATCTTTTTCACGACACTATACACCATACCCAATCATCAGCTGTTAAAAAAAAAAAAAACTATCGAACAGTTACAATAACGATATAAGGTCTTAGATATAGGAGTATAATAGAGGCAGTACGCTTGCAGAGTGAAGTACCCAAACAAAAAAAAAACATCATTGGTACAACATGCTGTTTAAAATAAACATGACATTTGTTTTTTAAAAATAAAAGTTGAGAATATAGTGGATCAAAGTTGTGTTTGTTATATTTTTAATATTTATTACTTTTTTATAAATATTTAGTACGTATTTATGATCTTTACACTTTCTTAAGACTGGTTATTATTGTTTGAATAAAATTAATTTTATCCAATTGTCTAAAAAAAAATTATATTTCTCTATAAGTCCGACGTTTCAGCCATCCTCAAGAAAAATATTTTTTTTATCCCCCTCCATTGCTATTTCTGGCATACGGGGTTTGCGCCGAGCAATCTACTACTACTTGTTCTGCTGTTTCAAGAACTCCGCACGTGGGGCACCGGGGATCTATGTTCTTTTCAAAACTATGCAGCTTTCCCCGGAACCCCTAGTGTCCTGTTAGGATCTGTGAGACCCAATAGTCCGGGAGGACCCACTAAGCCTTCAATCTAGAAAATACGGTGGGAAGGGGTAGCGCCCTTCTAGCTTGCTACCCACCGTCTATTCCACTTCTCTATTGAATCCTCCTGCAGCATTTTCTTCCATAAGCTTTGAGTCTCACCGATCCTCTTTCGGGGCTCCTCCGGCAGCGCTTCTAGTCCCTGCCTCTTAACTTCATATTTAAGGACATCCTCCCTGAGGATGAGGTCCAGGGGTATCGCCCCGGCCAGCACTTGCACCGCCTCATGTGACACCGTTCTGTATGTCCTCTTGACCCTCAGCAGAGCCAAACTCTGTAAGCTGCCCAGTCTCCTCTTCTGTGCCTGGATGAGGTTTCGGCTTCACGCAGGGGATGCGTACCTCAGAATACCCAAGATCACGCCTTTATATATGGTCATCGTTGCAGGGTACCTGAGGCCCCAAAATGCACCCCCTATTCTACGTAATCCATTGAGAGACAGGGTCACCCTGTCCTTTAGATACACCAGGTGAGAAGAGGCATCGAATCTTCTTCTTATCCTTACACCAAGATATGTCACCGCCTCACCCGCTCTAACCCTCTATTCATGGACATCCAGAGTAATAGGATTAAGAATGTTTTGTATGAAAGTGAACAATTATCACTATTATCCATTGCCCGGGTTTGTGGCAGGATTTAATATTATCAATAAATAAAAGTTCTCAATTAAAAAAAATATATATTGTTCAAAGCTATTACCTTGAGCAGGTTTAACTAGATATGTGTTGTTTAAGAAGTTTCAATCATATTTTATCTTTAAGAATAGAGTTATTAAAGGCCTATCTGGACATACGGAGTTGTTCTTTGGGGCTCCACCAAACCATAAAATTCCTCCCTATTCCAATCCTTACAGTCCAAAATCCTTAATGCTCCTTACTTTGTCACAAATCAAGTCATCCATCATGACCTCAATGTCCCATATGTTGCCGATTTGGCCAAAACTAGATACCATTCCTTCCATGAAAAACTTCCCAACCACCCAAATCCACTTGTTTCTAACCTGGCTTCTCCTTCATTACCAAATAATCTTCCTAGGCGTCTGAAAAGAAGATGGCCTCGAGATATTCTCCTCTAGAAATGTGATTGGAGCTCTACCAATGGGTAGATTCTCCACATGTTGGTATCATGTGGTATCATGTCACTATGTCACCTACAGCAAATTTACTTGTTGTATATATCTTTTTTTTTTACAGTTATAAATAACAATAAATAAATTAATAAGAAAAAAAAGAATAGTTAGTTGTATAGGCTGGCGTCAATTGTTTTGATTGTTTTATAAATTATATGCTCAAGGTAACCACTTATAGCAACATTAAATTTGAATTTTAATGATCACAGTTTATTTTAAAGTGGTTGGAATATTATTATTAAATTAATAACTCAACCTAAATAATTCATAACATAAATGCTCTAGATGTAATAACAATCAATTCCAAATATTATAATCTTTTAGGTGAATAATAAATATCTATTATTTGAATCTAGTCTTATTATTATTCAATTAAAAACAGCCTTTTCTCATTTTTGTTAATTGCATTATTTTTATTATTATTACTTGGAGGTTCCAACTGTACGCTACACCATTTTACAAATTATAATTCAATGAAATAAAACAACCCAATCAAATGAAAATTCTAAGTATTAGGACCCACTTTTATTATTGCACCTTATATGTAAAATAAATTAGTACGGGTTGATCATATGTAAAATATAATATTACTTGCATTAATAGTAAAATTACTAATAGTAAAATATAATAGTACTAAAAACGTTTTTATAGAGTAGAGAGATAAAGAAATACCTTTTGTTATAATTAATACCGATTATTGATATTATTAAAATATAATTTTGTATATGTGTTTTTATATGAATACAGGAGGGATGATTATATTTTAATTTGAGAATTTAATTCTGTTTCAGGTAAGAAATATTTTCATTAGTATACTTCTGATGATGACCGTGAGTAATATCATATATTATTAAAGTATTCCCGGACTAAAAGCAATATATTTTCTATTATAAATTATATCAACTCTGAAACCCGTAAGAGTAGGAAACCCGGTATATCAGTAGAAGTAGTATATCAAACTACACCTCGGAAGCAAAACCATTACTTTCAATGCTAACAAACTCGGTCCATTCTGCAAAAAATATTTCAATAATAGTTTGTACCACATCCTCCTACATTGTCCAACCTTTGAAGAAAATAGACATTATATCTTAAAGCCACCCATATCCGTATTTAGCGACTTACAAAACTTTGAAAATATATTGAACATTGCATAACAATATGTAATAAGTTAAATTTTTTATGTGATATATAAATTCTATTATGTAAATACTTTTTGAAGCCAATTAATATCTTCATTTAGTACTCGCTTCGGCGGTACATATAATAAAAATGGAACGATACAGAAGAGATACAGAGGAGAGACAACTTATAATGTACAGAAATTCTCTAACATTCTGCAACAGCTCTAAATTTCTCGGACTGATATTGGACCATAAACTAACATGGACTGTCAGACTGTTAAAAGTATTAGCAAAAACTTCTTGGGGAGCTGATAGGAAGTCGATGCTCATTGCCTACACAAGTATAGTAAGATCCAAGATAGACTGCGGCTGTGAGGTTTATTCTTCAGCTAAAACAAACAGTCTCCAACTCTTAGACTCCGTACACCATACTGGAATAAGACTTGCCACAGGTGCTTTCAGGACGAGCCACACAATTCAGATTTTACACAATTACCTCCACGAATTGAATATAAAATTGATATCAACATTTTCTTTTCCCAATCGCTCGCTATATTATTTAAATATTTTAAAAATGCAGGCACTTTTTATTTCAATATACTGAACATTTTTACGTAAGATATAAAATCAAAATTTGCTTTTCTGCAACAAACAGATCAGTGATCAGATAGCAAAATGTTGTAAATAGAAACCGAATCTTTATTTAGATAAATATTGTAATTTGTTTTCGAAAATACATTTTTTCTCATTTAATATTTTGTAATTATTTTCCTAAATAAAACTAGTGAATGGTGAAGATAAATGACAGCATTATTTTCCAATGAACGATAATTCAATTAAATCCTTAATCTGTGGATGAAAATCGTCGAATTGATCATTTTCAAATTTATTTATGTTTGACATAGTTAATATTATTAGTTCGCAATCATATTATTTTTAAATTATTATATTAACTCAAAATCAGATTGTTTAAATTAAGGCGATAATAACTTTGTTCATCCCTTAATATTCAATTAAATATAGTATCTATTTGGTAAAGGAAGGCATAACATTAATTATAGCTCTTCTCAAGTGTTGGGATCCCTGCTTACTATGCCCCACTACTCCGTTGGCCCTTCTAGACCGGTTTTGCATCCATAACTCGCTTAGTAATCCAACCCTCGGTTAGGAAACTCAATCTGCCCCCCTCCTAAGGCCCCCCCTTTGGGCCCCAGGGGGCGACGGCCACTACCTCCTACTGCTTCCTTTTTGCTAAACTGAATAGCTTCTCTACTTTATTGTAGGGGATGATGCCGCACTTCTTGCCCAGGTTGAATTTCACTCCATAATACACTTTTCCACCAGTGAATTATATATTGGGTTTTTAGATCTAACATACCTTATCGTATTGTTCCCATTTTAAGGTAGAATTTAACGCTTTTGGGGACAAAACTACTTATGCTAATTTAAATAAAAATCTGACCCACATCACACAAATTACACTTTCCAACCTAGTTGTGTCCGTAGGTTTTATGTAGATTGGAAGACGCGTGTTAAATTTATTGCTATATGTGAAACTTTCGTAAAAAACAAATCCATAGGACAGGGAGTGCAAATATTTTGAAAAAAAGAATCTTATTTTTCTGTTACTATAAAAATTCTTACTTGAGGTGGGAATAACAAATATTAACTTTGTTGGGTTAAGTATAATTGTAACTCTGACCATAAAGTTGTTCAAATTTTATCAGTAGTTAAGAAGTAAATAAAATATTAATAATTTTAATTAGTAATATCTTCCTTAATAAAAAAATCTAAAATGTAAATGCTTATGATTTTGCACCAGAAATTTGATTCATGTTTGCTTATTGTCTGATTTTTTCAATTAAAAACATCCTTTAATCCAGAGGTTCCCAATCTTTTTCTGCTTTCGTTTCTCTAATAATCGGATTTTTTTCGCGGCG
Organism: Halyomorpha halys; assembly: GCF_000696795.3. Lineage (NCBI taxonomy): Eukaryota > Metazoa > Arthropoda > Insecta > Hemiptera > Pentatomidae > Halyomorpha > Halyomorpha halys. The sequence goes on along the minus strand of NW_027104663.1, from coordinate 93,720 downwards.
CTCTTAAAGCATCAGATTTTTTTTCTAAATTTTTGACTTTTTAAAATCGATTACCAAGTTAACAGCGATAAAATTAATAACAGTTTCTTACTATTTTCGTTCTATTTAGTGACTAAAGCATGGGTGGGGAAGCAAAGAATACAATGAAATACTCGAAAGTTGGTAAATTCTTGGCATTTTGTCTGCGTACGCGATTGTTGGCACCAAAATTCCAATAAAATTGCTGAATCGTTTAATTAAATATTTTTACCGGCACATTTCGGGAATTACTAATTTAACCCATTCGAGACCAATTGCATACCGTGTGTACAATGTATTTCCAAGCCCAACAAACTGACTGCACACCGTGTGTGCAATGATCTTGAATTGCAATTATCAGTCAGTATGGAAGAAGCGGCCATTAGAACAAGACTGGTTTAAAACAAAAATTATCCTAGAAGTGAGTAAAAATAAAATTTGTTGTTGGCTTCAATTTTTTGCTATTGTTTGAATCATTCTGTACAACAAAAGTAAGGGTCTGAAAAATTCATTATCTTGTACTGCTTCTTAAAAAATTATGTTTCGTTAAGTTTATATTGTTTTATTTTTCTTTTCTTTTGTTTTATCTATAATTATATTATTTTCTTCATTACTGAACCTAAAATAAGTATTTGATGTTACCCGACTATTTTTAGAATAAATGTTCTATTTAATAACGTGTTTTTATTTTATATTGCACACCTGGTGTGCATCCGTCCCTCGTAATAAAAACATTCAGAAGAGCTAACTGCACACGGCATGCAATCATCTTATTTGTACAAAGCGACTGATGTCTATTGCAAACATGTTTTTAAAATAAAAATGGCCAATATAAAGAATAAACGATTATCAAATTCGTTGAGGATGGTCTTCGAAAATATGTGCTGTCTCGAATGTGTTAAATAAAATGGTAATTTCGAATCGATTCATATAAAATAACATTTTTTCTAATTTTTTGAGATTTTTCAATTTTCTTCTATTTTTTTCGTAAATTGTCTAAAGCCGTAAAAAAAAATTGCTCCGCTTCTCACCCTAAGACTGTTAAATTTCCCGATATGAATTCGTTTTAAAATAAGAATCCTAAAAGAATCACAATGGAAACTCTAGCCCTGGAGAAGGTTTGAGAGTTGACTCAAAAAATAAACCATAAATCAGTGTTATTCAGTGAAAATAATTTCAAAATTAAAAATATTTTTTTTTATAATAACCAATATCCTTTAGATTCAGAGAAGCTATTGTTTGTTCAAAATACAATTTGGTTTAGTTTGATTAATACCTTTTTTTATTGTGGGTTCCTGAGTATTTGACTTCATTATTACTTTTTGAATTACGTATGGTAGATGATGATGAATCGTAAATATTTTTTTTAAAAAATACTTCACTATGACTTCCTGACTCCTCTAATCCACACTTATCCCTGTCGAATGATTCATTACACACGACTGACATGGAATACTCATACGTCGATTCCGACTACTATATTATTTAATAGACAAACGGTCTAAAAATTAATCTATTAATGAAGACTGAGCTATATGAATATAATAAGGCCTATCTGGGGATACGGAGCTGAGCTTTGGGAGTCAACTAAAGAATTGAATTCCTCTCGTATCCAATCCTTACAGTCCAATATCCTTAAACAGATTCGATACTTAGGACTCCATCTTGACTAGAGACTTACTTGGAACCACATGCAAGACTGAAACTACAAGAAACTACTCGTAGATTCCGATTGCTACAACACTTACTTGACCAACGCTCTAAACTTCCTATTCACTACAAAAAATTAGTATACACTACGATAATCAGCCCAATTTGGACATATGGAATTGAGCTCTGGGGCTCCACCAAACCATCAAATTCTTCCCGCATCCAATCGTTACAATCCAAAATCATACGTAAAATCCTTGATGCTCCTTATTACGTCACAAATAGACTCATTCACAAAGACCTTAACATCCCATTCGTTGGAGATTTGACCCAAAACAGACATGTGTCTTTTCATTCCAAACTCCTTAACCACCCTAACCCATTAATTCTTAATATTTCATCCTTAACAATCCCTGATAATCCTCCGAGGCGTCTGAAAAGAAGATGGCCACGGGATCTTCTAATTTAAATTAATGTTTGAAGTACCACCAATGGGTGGTTCCTTCCCTAGATTTTCAAGTGTATATGAAACATACAACATATTTACCTATTGTTTTATTTTGTACAGTTGTAAATTACATTAAATAAATAATAATAATAAAAAAAAATTCCTTAATGCTCCTTAATTTGTCACAAATCAAGTCATTCATCAGGATCTCGATGTTCTATATGTCTCCGAATTAGAACCAGATACAATCCTTATATGATAAATGTCATCGACTTCAACTTTATCAAATCATTTCATAGTTTATATTTATTAATTTTTAATGAGCCGTAAGAACGTGAAAAGGGTAATTGTTTCTCAGTTTATTTTTTCAAAAGAAAAAAAGCCCTGTCAGACTATTTCAATGAGAGCAAAACCTAACGAATAACACCATCAAGTTGTACGTTGATATACCGAGATCAATCAGAATATTTTGAGTAGTTTTGGGAAAATTTAGAAAAAATGTGAAAAATCAATGCTATGAAGTGGCACTTTCAGTTGGCCAATTTTATCGAAAGATTTGCTATCACATCCCAGAAATACACCCACCTTAAATATGAAAATTCAGTTTCGGACGAAATTTCGTTTTGAGCTAGGCCTACCACACACAGTCCATTTTTTGAGACTTTATGTTATTTGGACTGGAGACCTCAAAACGTGTGTTACCGTCGAAAACTGGAATTAAAAACTTTTTACGTTCGCAATACTTCACATTACTAGATATTTTTTATAATTCATTGGCTGAAGACGAGAAGATTTCACTAACTAAAATCTTTTTTTTAAAATAATTTATTTATTGTTATTTACAACTGTATACATAAATAGACATCAAGTAAATTTCCTGTAAGTTATATTATGACATGATACAAACATGTGGAGAATCTACCCATTGATAGAACTCCAAAAACCTTTCTAAAGGAGAAGATCTCGAGGCCATCTTCTTTTCAGACGCCAAGGAGGATTATTAGATAGTGAAGGAGAAGCCAGGTTAGAAACGAGTTGGTTTGGGTGGTTGGGAAGTTTATTATGGAAGGATTGGTATCTGGTTCTGGCCAAATCGGCAACATAGGGGACATTGAGGTCCTGATTTGGTTTGTGACAAAGTAAGGAGCATTAAGGATTTTACGAAGGGTTTTGGACTCGAGAGGAATTAGATGGTTTAGTGGAGCCCCAAAGCTCAATTCCGTATGTCCAGATAGGCCTTAAAATAGTCACGTAGATCAGTCTTTTGTAATGGATTGGAAGTTTGGACCGTTTGTCTATAGAATGTTGTAATAGTCGTAATCGACGAGCAGTTTCCTGTCTTTTCAGTCTTGTATGAGGATTCCATGTCAGTCGTTTGTCCAGATTTAGTCCTAAGTAACGGATCTGTTAAACAGGAATAAGTGGGGTATTATTAAAGATACTGTGGGGCAAGACGATGGTTTACGACGAAGGGTAAATGTGATTTGGTGGGATTTATTGGAATTTGTTTTAATCCTCCAGTTTTGGCATCATTCTACAAGGGTGATGATGTGGGATTGGAGGGATTGGGATACAATAACTAAAGCATACGGTTAAAGTGAAGAAAAACTGTTACGGTGGGTAGGGATTCAAAAGGAATCTTTACTTAACGAGAATAAAAATGAAAACAAAAGAAACGAACAGCCGAAATTTGTTATTGTTGTATTTTAAAATAAGTGAACATAATAATGGAAAACAAAATATAGAAAAATATACAAGCTAGAAAAAACAAAACAAAAACAAACCAAAGTTAAAACTATTACAAAAATTAAAAGAAGGTTAAACAAAAGCGAAAAAAAAGGTTTTTATACCACCGTGGTTCATTGATGGGGCCCCGGCTGTGATTATTGTCCTATTGAAGGTAAATTCTGATAACACGTACGACTGCTCACATTCACCTCTTGGATGGTCCACTCGCCAAAAAGAAAAGGACGAAACTGGCGAAGATTACCGACTGTTGGCTTCGGAGACTAAGTAATTTGAAGAAGCATAACAGGTTATGTGTTGCACACAAAGAGACGCTAAAAAGTCATCTCTCTATTTGCAGTATAAAAAGAACAGAGAGTAGTTGTTTTGTTTTTTGACGTAATAAAAATCATATGTTCATTTAATCGATTTGTTGACCACATGTTGGCCGAAACAAAAAAGTTTAGTTCAAAGGTTTTTTTTTTATTTCTTTTTTGCTAACTACTGTAAATAGTGAAGCTTGTTTTTTAAAAAAATAATCCTCTTGTAATAACTGATTAAATCAGTAAGTGAATCGAAATAAACAATTAACTATTGATCGAAAATTTTTTTTTTAAGTTCTTTGGAAATGGCGAGGGAGGTAAAAAACGAGTTTTTTAAATTTGTTATTTAATACTTATAAATCTATTTCGGAGGTAACATAATGTCCCCGTAGTAGAACAAATAGAGGAATTTCAGGCCGAGTTGAGTTGAGGCGTAGATCTTAGCAACCTCCGAACTGTAAATGAAACTAAAAATCTTAACGTTATTATTTTATTATTTTTTAAATAAATAAATTTTATCCATTTTAGTCTCAAAACATTTTTATTCTTTTAAATGATTCCCTGATGTATTAATGTTTCATAGGATAATTTGTGGACTGATGTCTGGGCAGAATAGCCTGCATGAAGTTGTTTTTTTTTTAAATGATTTGATTCTAAAATTATATTGAGTTATGATAGAGGAATTAAAGAAACTTAAAATTTCAGATAGAGATACGTATAGGAAAACATTGAAAAATCTCACCAATATTGGAAGAGGGAAAAAAGGGATACGAAGTGGTCAGAAAAAAGCAAAGAAAGGTAGTGGAGGATCATGAAACAGCGATGCGAAGAAAGAAAATCAGAGACTCCCAAAGAAGCCTAACCATTGATATTCATGAGGTCCTTAGTGGCCGATACGTAATAAATAAATAAAAAGTTATTATTTTAATTATTACCCAATGGCAAAAATATTAGTAGAACTATTCCATTTATTGAATAATGCTGATAGTCATTTATAAAGCTGTATAAATTCTGGATATATTTGAATCTCTTGCCGCATTCCCATATGACATTGCGGGAAAATGCGGGAGGCCGTAACAAACTTCCTCGGGAACATCCAACATTAACATTTCCTGGTCTTTAGGAAAGAAATTATAATGGGTTAATTCGCCCTCACCTTGGATTTGCGCGCCTGTCATATAACGAAATCTCTTGGGAAATCTCACTAATTTATGAAGTTTTATGACCGTAGCTCTCACGGGGAAAATTGGCTATTTAACTTGAGTGGTTAGGCTAGAAGATGCTCTCTTATAATCATTTTCTTATGTAATATATTATCCGTAAAATACGAGCTGTAATAGGGAATCCCTATAGGACAGAAATAAATATTTATTTTTAGTTATATTTCTTCTTATGTTCTAATTTATGAAGTTCAAATTCAAATTTAATATACTATAAGTGTATATTAGGCTGCTTATAACAAAAATTTTATAACGTCTTTTCGTGTTCTCACATCATCGCTGTTCCGCGCCCACTATTACGGAGATATATTATGAATTACGTTCCAGGAGAGCAAATAAAAAAAAAAAAAGAATTGATACCAGTGTAAAAGACCGATATGTCCCAGTCATACGGTGTTCACTTGCACCAGTTGTACACAATTTCTTCAGATTGAGCATTTTTTTTTTAATCCGGCAGCACGCGCACTATATCTCTCAGGCACATTGCACATTCTTGAAACCGTTAACGTGCGGACAAACTAATGCTGTAGCTTCTCGTGCCTTTCAATATAGAATCTGAGAAGCTATCCTCCAATTTGCATCACATTTCCTTTCCCAGATCCTCTCCTTCTCAGAGCAGTTTTAGACAAGCAGTCAGCAGGATCGTATCTCACATATACCCTTAGTATTTTTGACACCCGCAATGGCAAACAAATCTGTTTTAAATTTAAATACTCTTACCCCTGTAGAACAGATTCATTATCTTGGACTACACCTTGTCAAACGACTAACCTGGAATCCTCACACAAGACTGAAAAGACAGGAAACTGCACGCAGATTCCGACTATTACAGCACTTACTAGACAAACGGTCTAAACTTCCAACTCATTACAAAAGACTGATCTACAACACAATAATAAGGCCCATCTGGACATACGGAGTTGAGTTTTGTGGCTTCATTAAACCTTCTAATTCCTCTCGTATCCAATCTTTGCAATCCAAAATCCTTCGTAAAATTCTCAATGCTCCTTATTTTGTTACTAATAAAACCATCCATAAAGACCAAAATGTTCCTTATGTAACCGATCTAGCCCGAACCCGATATTATTCCTTCCATAATAAACTCCCTAACCACACAAACCCACTAGTTTCTAACTGCGCTTCCTCTTCCTATCCTCCGAGGCGCCTGAAAAGAAGATGGCCTCGTAACCTTATATTGTAAACTGTTTTTAGAGTTCTACTACTGGGTAGTTTCTCTACATGCTGTAACATATCATTATGTCATTATGATCAAATTTACTTGTTGAATTTTTTATACAGTTGTAAATATCAATAAATAAATTTTAAAAAAATAATCTGGAAAATTTGGAGACTGTGTGTAATATTGTTTGTAGTAACTATGATAATACTTATGATATTGAATTTTCGGATGATTCTGACACAGACAGTGTTGATAATACTGAAATAAACGTCATTGATGAGTTTGTTGAGGATGGTATTCAAGTTTCTAAAAACATAAAATAAAATATAAACAACGAGGTGTAGATAGTTGAGGGTAGATTACTGTTTGGAGAAGTTGGTCGGGGGGTGCGGTCAGCAAAGAACAACATACATAAACAAAAAAATATTTAATAAACTTAATATTTATGTTATCTCCAATTAAAATATAAACAGAATGACAAAGTAAATAATTGTACAGAATAATTCTAAACAATTATTTACTTTATGTCATTCTGTTCATATTTTATTTTTATTGTTTTGTATTCATTAGTTGTAATCTTATTCTTCGTTTCTAGCACTGATGAAGGCAAGAAATTCTAGCCGAAACGTTGGCACAATTAAATAAGTTATTTAAACTTATTTGTGTTATATTTTTACTGCATCCATCTCGTCATATAATTCATCCACGGTCAACTATCTCTCATCATTAATAATAACTATCTTTAATAAAAATAATATAAAACGTTTTAGCTACATTTTTTGAAAATTATTTAACCTGCATTGTTTAAACACTTAATTGAATACTCTGTTATTACAATTGTAAAGGATAAATAGATTAAAACCACATTTTTCACTATTAGTATCTGAAAGGCATATGCGTGTGCTAGTGTAACTCTAGATAGTGCGTATGCCGCCAGGTTAAATTGTGTCATGTTCTTATAGTATGATATATCTGTATTTTGATTATTTTTATAACGTTTTCTGTCTCAAAACATTATTTTATGATCATTGCTATTTTATAATTATGTTTGTTTTTTTAAGTTTTTAAAAATATTTTGCTCTTGTATACAAATAAATATTTTGGTATGCTTCAATAAACCTAATCTAAATCAAAATGTTATATTTTGAAAAAATACATTTAACAAGCGACCAATGACAGTTTGAATAAAAAAAGTAATTATTAAATACAGAGCAGATTGTTCGCTACTTAACTCTCGTACAAAAGCCCGGATTATTGCTGAAGTCATGGCACTTTTACTGATAAGGTAGCTCGACTAAGTTGGGGCTTAGCAATCGGTTCTTGGTTAAACCTGTTGGCTTAGCCAGCTTTCCTTACACTGTGTTTATCCTTTGCTTGTGGTTTTTCTTTTGTGTTGTAATTTTCTTTTCTTTTTTCTATTGCTATCTCAGTAATTTTCTATTTTAACGAACGCTCTTTAATTTAATATTAACAAATATATATCATTTATTACGGTTTCCAGCCTACGAGGTTTTTTTCGAGAATGGCTTTCCCATGAACCTTTATTAATTTTGACGATACGATTTCTCGATTATAACGCTTAACCAGTTTTTAATAAATCAAATTATAGCTGTGTTTATGTAGGTTTGAAATTGCTAGTTATTTGGATCCTTTTATCTTTGGAAGCTATTTCAACTAAACGGAGCTGATAACAAATTACCTGCCAAACTGTAATCTCATTTCTCTCCATTGAAATAAATTACGATTAGTATCGATATTCCTGCAATAAAACTGCAATAGTCCCTAGTCCCAATCGATATTTTAATTAAAACCTTTAACAGTGGCGAGAGCCCTTCTGGTTAAGGGGGGACTCCTGTTATTGAAAGTATTTTTAAAAAGCACTTATCCGGATTATTCAATTATTTCACCCGGTCGGATTCGTTAATGGATTAAAGAGTTCGCCAGTGAAACATATTACAGAAACGAAATTACTCCCGGGTTTGAATAAAATTGAACTTTGGCGATAGTTCTCTTTGGGCAATTTGCCAAAAAATCTAATAATTAGGCTATACTAATGAACTCATATATCTTTACAGTAGAGAATAATTCAGTGATTCCATACCTTAGTAAAATAAATCACGTAAACAAATATTTTTTTCAATAGTTAAGAATTCGTTAAATAGTGTACAGTAGTTGTTTAATAAATATATTCTCTATATTGTACGTAGGTCGTCGGATATTTATGATTTGTTATGAGGCTTGCGTTAACTAGGCCAAAATCGAGTATTTTCTCAAAAGGAAAATCAAGTCTGATGAAAAGTGGATTCTAATGACATGCATCAGCCAGGTCAGTGGTTAAATACCTACATAAGACCGGGACACAAGCCAAAACCAAATTTACATCTAAAAAAATAATTATTAATTTTTTATTAATTAAATAACCATTTTTTCCTTTTTACTCAGAGGTGAAACTAACACATCCACACCATATGACAGTGCCCTTCTTCAATCTTGCCGGTCGGGATGTGTTTCTCAACTTTTTGTTGCCATTTCGGGAAGAAATACGTGAAATCCAGTTGTCCTTGACCATCATAAAATATGCCAGGGGACTATGCACCTTTCGGCCCATATCTCAATCCTCTGTGTCATATGTAGGGTTTGTTCCCTGGCAGTTGATTATCGCTACTGCCTTCGGCATCATGCACGTAGCACTGCTGCCTGCCACCAGGGATAATTATCGACCTTCTGGTGTAATCCGCCGTGTCCAGTCGGAAGCAGGGTCACCTCGGGCAGGATGCGGTACTTTCTCATGCCTCTCGGTTTTGAGTGATGTCCAGTCTATTGGCCTCAACTAGCTAAAGTTACTACCTTGCCTCAGCACCTTAACCCTGAAAGATACAGCAGTGATATTGATATAATGACACACGATACAATAAAAACAGTGTCGGTGGGCCAGTAGGTGGTTAAAAGCACTAAAACCCCACAAATTTGGTGCCTCATAAAATTTGCAACGAAATAATAGCAGAAGGTCGGTGGATATTATTTTTATTTATTTATCAGCCTACCCTGCCTATTAGACAATACGGGTGTTCCCAGCAGTGGGTACAACTCATTGCTGCATATGACAAACATTACATAGCTGTGCACACAGCTTGCTCTAGCTACAAAATAAATCTTGTTCTTCTACTGAGGCCTTGCTGGCGCAGCTTATTCTCTCCTACCCAGGGAGAAGTGAGTAGAGCCCACAGCCTCCTTCCACCCATACACGAAGGTCTTGTAGTGCGGGTAGTTTTCTTTCTTCATCAGCTCAGGAAAATCGCTCTCAGTCAGAACATAGAGTCCTGTTTCTCTCATCATCTTGGCTCTCAGTGCTTCATAGGCGGTACAGGCAAGTACGAGGTGCTCGGCGGTCTCAGGAACCTGACAAATTGGGCATAGATGATCGATATTTATGCCATGTACGGCGAGATTAGCTCGGAAACCCCCATGCCCCGTGAGGAACTGTGAAATCCAGTAGTCGGGGAGGACCCACGTTGATTCTAGGCGTGAATCAACGGTAGGAAACTACTTCCTTAGAGTAACCCTTTTTAAGCAATCCATCCGCCGTCGATTTTCGCAAAGTTTTTTCTCGAAGGATCCTCTTCCATCTATTAGGGCTTTCACCAATACGCGCTTGGAGGTTCTCCGGTAAATCCGCCAGACCTTCCCTCTTTACTTTGTGTCGATAATAGTCTTCCTGCAGGAGAAGATCGATAGGCACTCCTCCAGCTAATTCCTGTATCGCCTCATGAGACACCGTTCGGTATGCTCGAGTGACACGCAGGCCGGTGGATATTAGAATCTTCACATAGCGAGTGAAAGTTCACAAATTAACATATGTAATACCATAAAAAAACATGAAGTAGACTACCTAGAAGTTCCTATTAGCTTGTCTCAATAAATAATAGTGCCTCATTCTGAACTCTCCTTAGAACGAGGTCGTGATAAATCCACCTCACTGTTATAGATAAGAAACCTGCTTAGATGAATTATTTAAACCAACTAGCAGCGGCACATGTTTAAATTACAAAAAAAAAAAAAGAAGAAAAAATAAAATTTATGGTTGAAAAGTCAACTGGAAAGGTGATTAAAAAAATTACATTAAAAATAAATTTTTTTTTAGACTTTAACAAACAGCAAAACAAGCTTGTGCTGTGAATAATGTTGATATTTTTGATAATTTAATGTTATTTGAAAATGGACGGTAAGTCCGAAACGTCATCAACTTTATAATAAAAGGATAGCTGAAATTTTATGGATATTTTCATTTCCCGGAAATAGTTATATTATTTATATATTTATATTATATATTAGAATATATTTGTATATTAAATTATATATTAGTTATATTATATTACAACATTATTATGATTATTTAAACAATTTCGGCTCCTTGAATTTAAATATACTCATTTGCTGATTTAAAAATTATTGTTAAAAAAATAGAGTGCTGGACTATCTTGAGTTGTCCACTAAACCGCTCGTGCAGGAGACAGGAAGGTATCCCTTGGGAATAAGCGCTCACTCAATGTTGGATTAAGCAATTAGTTCAGTGGCCAGTTTGTGTTTGTACAATTGGTTAGTCTCCGTTGAGCTTTTACCGCTGCTTCGTCCTGTTGTGTCATGGCGGATAAAACTTGAGCTAACCATAGGACTTCAATTTACCAACTTAATCAACTTAAGTGAATTAATAAAAGAAGTAATCAATTTTCGGAGTAAAAATGTTTTTAAAAAATACCATTTAATTGAGACAATTTATTGTGGATTTAAATCAAGAAAGTTTATGTATATAAAGATTGTGTATTACGTTTCAAAATTAATTGTTAATTATTTATCCAGTACTATATATATAGATAAGAAAATTTTATATATGATAATGGGGTGTATAAAAAAAGAAATTACCTTTTTGTCAAATTCAAGAGTTCAAAGGACTGTATATATATTAATTCCATTTAATACTTACTAATACATAATAATCCTTTTAGCGCATTCTCTAAGCTTGTTTAGTCCCATTAAACTTATTCAAAAGAAATCTCAGTTTAGTTATTTGTTTCGTAGAAGAAACATGACAGTGCCCTACGAAATTCTCGTAATTTCAAGGCTTTACTGGATAAAAAATTTCACAGCCACAGAAGTAACTCATGAAATTATTAAATATGAAGGGAAGGTGTCCTTGACCAGTGCCTTGCGCGGCGTTGATTTGAAAAATTTAGTAGTGGAGATAGGACGTTGGAAAGGAAGAAGGACTCTGGGCTACCATTAATGGATATAGATGCGGTTCTGATGTAAGCTGTTGAATCAAATCCGTCCACAAGTATTCGCGAACTTGCCAGGGAGTGTAGTGTGTCGTAAGATACTGTTTATTGCCATCTACTCTCTACGAGGAAGGAGAAAAAGAGCAGTAGACTAGTCCCTTGCAAACTTGTGTAACAAGGAGAAACATTTGTAACAAAAGGCTTGGAATTAGGAAACAGGAGTTCTAAGTAATAGGCAACTCAAACCGACTTAAATTAAGAAACAGACATCAGCAATTGTTAATTGTGACATGGATGACTATGAAGTAAAAATACTATAAAACATAGTTCTAGGAACGCAAACCTAGAGCAATTTTGAAGGGATCAGACTTATTAATGTCTTAATTGCTTCTATTAAGTGAGGTCTCTGTTTAAAAATTACGCCATTTAGCTGACATTTCTAGTGTAGATAGCATTTTTAACTGTAAATAAATTTTAGGACAGGGCTGTTTGCTGGTACAAGGAAGATTAAAATAATATTATAATTATGCATGTATAATATTGTCAATCAGTGCCATAAGTGGTCCCTTGAGCCTTTGGAACGCCACCAATGGCCTAGATGTTTTATCTCAACTTCCTTCTACCTACTCGTCGGTTACTGCATTATATATTTTCAAAATACCTTATTAATTAATCTTAATTGACTGCATTGAAATTAATTTTTTCTCATGCTGGTATTGTCAACTTTTAGCACTGTAATCGTCCTAATTATTTTTTGTATTACGATTGTATTATTTTGTGTATATCGCCGATACTCCTTCTAGGTCAGCATTTTAAAAGTAACAGTACTCACTCTAATAACTATTAGGATTATAATCTCCGTACGATCGCAACTTACATCGAACAATACGCCTTATAAATCATTAGTTTAAAGGTAAGATAAGAAAGATGGTATCAAAGGTAGGAATGGTAGTTCTAGGACGATTCCTAGTTGCGCCAAGAGTTAAAATGTGTGTTAGAAGCACTGATTGCTGAGCTTTGAGGTGAGGGACCAGAGCTCTTGATTCAGAACACTGTCGGTTCGATTCCCACCTGGGTTTTGGTATTGGTATGGTTAACTGGTTGGAGAAAATAGTTAAGTAAGTGGGCCTTGTGGTCTTTTTTTGCCAATCCCTGGAGACTTCTTTGAAGCTGCCTCCATGTACTAACCAAGATTGAATGTCAAGATTCGTTTTCATTAATATATATTTATTGCCCCGGGTAGGAATCAAACACATAACGCTCTAAACTGAACCTCTGGGACCGACACCCAAACGCACACGGCTTTTTTTACATTAAAAAAATTAAATGGCCCACGTCCTATCTGGGTTAGTTAAAAATTATTTCTCAGGTGGTAGCGAAACAAAAATTGATAACATTCTTACTCTGGGACAACATAGGTTGAATAGGGGCATAGTTGCATCCCTCAATGGAGGAAGAAATTGACCCAAAATAAATGATAGAACAATGTAGCTAAAAAAGTTTTAAAAGTCACCCCCCATCGAAATCTTACCTACGTAATTGTATTCATTATTTGATCTGGTTTCAAATAATGTATGTATGAATAAAATTTAAGTTTTGAAGATATAGTTCTATCCTTGTGATTAAATAAATGGCATGTAAATCCTTTCCTCTATGATTCTCTTATACTTCAAAAGCATACTTCACCCTTCATTAAAGCCGGGGCGAAATCTCGTAAGGTTGATTGCGGCAATTTCTTTGAAATAAGTTGAGTCCCAGAACCGGTAAGACATTATAGCGAACCCTTTGTCATTTTCGGCCCATTGTTGTTGCGGTAGCGTAAAGGTGAAATGAAAAGCCAAAGTTTTATAATAGAACTTGCCACGGTGAATTATACAGAGAAATTTAAGTCAGAAATGATGCATCTCTCTTCTACTACCAAGGAAGAATTTTCATGGCGTGACAGCAACACCATAGAAGTTACATTTGATTTGAGAAAGGAAGCGTTCTAAACTTCCGCTAGGAGCTTAGTTTTAATGGATTCCAAGTTGCTCCTTGGAGGAAATACATTATGCAGATATCTTCAGGTGTTGTGTCTTCTTCCGTTCTCCTGAGGAACAGGGCAACGTAAGAAGGTTACAGTTGTTATCCTCCATTCGGTTTGTCTCTGATTTCTATGTCTACTCTAATGCACATGTTCCCTTTAAGCAGAAACTCGTTCGAGTAAATGTATGCCTTCAATTGAACTTTCCCGCTGTATTCCACGAAAGTTTCTATGATAGTGTCTCTACAAGATAAATTTAGTCTGAAATCTGAACAACTTGTCTAAAGATTGTTAAAAGGCTAACTTCTAAGAGTATTTTCAGTTTATTAATTTAAACATCACCATTGTTAATATCCGGAAATAAACTATTATGTAACCAATGTAATATGGGTGAGATAATGGCCATCTAAGTTAAGCTGCTCTTATATAAAAAATATTATATTCCTAAGAGTTTACGCCCCGAGAGTTTTTTTATTTCTATTTTTTTTGTAATCTTTATTTTACTTTATTAGACAATATGTTTTTTTGTCTTCTTTTATATGTAATAAAACTAGCTGCTAACGCCTATTTAGAGAAATAATTCATTTTGTGTTTTGATCACGAACTACTCCAGAAGGATTCAGCCTTGGGAACAAGGATACGAACTTTAATGGAGACTGATAAAGGTCTCGTAGTCAGTGCACTACGAGGTTTTTTTTGTGCCATCTCTAGCTTGACGGTGTCAAATATTAACTTTTTTTTATTTTTTGTCTATTTTAATGGTTCCTTTCTTAGTAATTTCTGACATACGGGGAGGGGGGAGAGGGAGAGGCTTTATAACCGTGGGAACCTATTATAACCATGGTATGGAATGGGGAGAGGTCATGTTTCATATCGACTCTCCAGGCAGGATTCGAACCGGCGCCACTAGTGAGGCATTCGCTTAGCTTCCCCAGCTACGAATGGCCCAATATCAACTATTATCACCCACAAACGTAGACAACTTCTAAACCTCACAGCCTCTTTCCTCTGTTTTAGAGACTTCACATGTTATCCTGGACACCTCAAGACCTCTTTAGCTATAGATGAAAAATCGATATGCTAGTGATTTAATTTTTTTTTAAAATATTTTCTCTTTCTACTTTTACTAATAGTAACTGTAATTTTTTTTCATTATTTACTTTCGCATACCTATATATGTAATATATAGTAAGCGGAACTATCGTGGTCCTGAATATTTTCGAACTGGGCTTACCACATCGTTATCATGACAACTTCTCACACATTGTCTATACAAAGGTTTTAATAATAAGTGTGCCATAATTTTATATATTAGTTAAAATAGTATAAAATAGAGAAAAGTATAAGATATAATTTTATTTTATATATCTATATTACATAGATTAATAATTATTACGTTTAAATTTTAGCTTGATTTATTTATTAATTACTTTTAACTTTTAGCTTAATATATTTACTTATTCTATTTTAATTTTTATATGCATGTGTTGTGTGTTTTTTTTTTATATTAATATACTGTAAATGGGGACGACCATTTTATGTATATGTATATTGTTTTTACTATATTTGAAATGGATATATATTCCTTTATACTTTTAACTTAAATTTATTTTTATGAGTGATGGTAAAAAAGAGAGTAAATTTTGTAGGATTGAAATAATGTAGAAATTGAACATATTTAAAGAAAGATAAATGTAGGGTAAAAAAAATAAAATGGGAAAGGGAAGAAAAAATAAATCATGTATAATTTTATTACATAATGGACAATTTTTTATAATAAAAAATATGCTCTGACTATTTATATAAATGACATTATAAGCAAAAAACTGTCCTTCAGTAGTCAAATATTCTGTGTATAAGGCAACCTAATTAAGATGTCCAGCACAAAATTTTTAATAAAGTATTTTTCTCTCCTCCCCATGCTTCGTATATTTAGAAGTGTTTGTTTGCCAATAAAAATGGATATTCAGGGAAAAAAAATGTGTAAACTTTATTTTTTTAATGTATTTTGTGAGGCTAAGAGAAAAAAAAACAGTGTGAAAACGTGAAACTTATAAATTACTATTTTAAAAGTTGTTTTGTGTTATTATAGTATATACAAAAAACGTAATCATAAAATTTATGGATTATTTAGAAAAGTTTTTATTTTCTAAATTTTTATTATTAATGGATATTACCAAGTAACGAAAACTGATGTATTCATTAAGTAATACTTAATTTTATTTTCTGATGTAATATCTATGTTTTTGATTCAAGAGCTTAAGATAGCGTTTTTAAATGTAGTAGATATTCATTTTATGGTATCAAAAAAAATTATGTACACTATAATACTGAGAAAGATAAAAGAGATATAATAAAAAATGTATGGGGGTTGGCCATTAAGAAGTGAGGTCTTTTCAACGATTTCTGTAGACTTCAATCGAGTCCACTCAAGCCTTCATTTCCTCTCGACCAGGAAACGAAGACCCTTCACATAAGTGTTTCCGGATGGAAATTAATATTTTTTATTCAATAGCCACCATTTCAATTTGATATAGGTCTTTTGAATTTATCATAATTTTTTTTTCTTCTCTTATTTGGTTTTTTTTATATGATTTTGTTTGCTAAAGAGGGTGAAAGACAAAGAAAGATGTATTGGGTCCAGGGATAAAACATAATTAGATACATAGATAAATAATAAAAAAAAAATGAAGAATAATAAGAAAAAAATATAGAAAGGAAAAATAAAAGAACAAAAATGACATTTGTTTAAAAAAAAATAATTTATTACTATTATAAATTATATAGAATCTTTACAGTTTCTTGAGGCTGGTTATTATTGTTTAAATAAAATAAATTTTATCCAATTTTAGTTTCAAAACAATCTATATTTCTTTATATATCCGACGTTTCGACCAATTCGGCCATCCTCAAGGACAATCTTAAATAAAATTTTAGAACAACATCAATTTTAAAAAAAAACTTTATGCAGGCAGAAGACCAGTCATTAATTTCACTTCATAATTGCCCTATTTTGTCAATTCTTCATATAAATTTAAAAATTAAAACTTTTAATCACACTTAATTTTTACTATTACAATTTATCACAACAATATTTTCTTAAAATATCTAGATTATGAAATTAAAAGTTTTATAATATGAAGAATTGACAAAATAGGGAAATTGTAGACTGTTGTTCCCAATGTAACCGATCTAACCCGAACCAGATATCATTCCTTCCATAATAAACACCATAACCACCCAAACACACTAGTTGCTAAACCTTGCTTCCTCTTTCATTCCGGACAATCCTCCGAGAAGTAGGTAGTTTCCCTACACTCCTGTATCACTTCATTTCAACTGAGATCAAATTTACTAAATGTATTATAATGTACAGTAGTAAATAGCAATAAATAAATAAATTTAAAAAAAATTGTTCTTGAGGATGGTCGAAACGTCGGACTTATAAAGAAATATAGATGATTTTGAGACTAAAATTGGATAATTTTTTTTAATTTAAACTATTATATATTGTAATATTATTATACTATCCCTATGAATTGTAAATGTTAAAAATAAAAATTGTTTGGCAAGGTATAAGTTAGCTGTGTACTCAGTAACCCAATACAGTTGGCACTTTATTGATTACAATTTTCTCTTTGAATGATTTGATGAAAGTTGTACCGTAAAAATAATTTTGTAAATAATAATTAATTATTTAATGTTCGCTATTAGTAGGAAATATTTCTCCATTTAACATAAGTTTTTTCCATTTAACATGTTAAACTAAAGATCATGAATACCCTTATTATATAGTAGGAAGATAGCTCGAGTTGGATTCAGTAGAGATCAAAAATAGTTTTTTTTTACTATCTTGGTAACTTTAAGACAGCAACCCGAGCAATCTTCCTACAATTTACTTCATATGGTCAACTATCTTTATTCAATATGAATTCTATATAATATGTGATCAAGAAAAGTATTGCGATTGTGAAAAGTTTTGATATAGATACATGTGAGGTCTCATGAGTCGAAATAATCGAGTATCGTAATATGATTTAATTCTGTCTGTGAACAGCGTAGCTCAGAAACGATTAGTCACACGAAACTGATATTGCATATTTATTTATATATAGGGCCATGTCTGGGATGTTAAGCGCATGATGTATTTTTAAATAGATATGTTTTATTGTTTCAATAAAATAAAGTTCATTGAATTTTAGTCTCAAAACAATTTATGTTTCTTTCTAAATCCCTTGCATAGGTTTACTATTGTAACAACAACAGTCAAGAAAAAAAATTATCAACATATATATATGCATAAGAGATATTAATTTTTGGTATGATCATCAATATTTTTTTATTATTATATTGATATGCTATCCTATAGTATCCTAGAGATACCAGCATTTACTGTCTTGTTCGATATTCATGAATTTATCAACGAAGTTATCTTTTTTTGAGAATCCTAGGTGAGAGGTTACGAATTCCATAAATATTGCTATTTCCGAGCAGGTCAACTCTGATCAGTTATTCATAAACTGCAAATTAACGGCGTAGTAAATCTGAATTATCAGAGTTGCCGTTTCTAATTTTTTTTTTTTTTTTATGTTCTGGTCTAATATTTCCCGAATAGTACAAGAGCCGGGAAGTAAAAAAGTCAGTTATTTTACTCCAATTTTTTATTACTTTAATAAATACTATGTATAATTACTAGTAAAAATGGATGAGTCTGCCAAGTATAGGTAGGAGGAATAAAAAATGGTGGCTGTTTCAAAACTTTTTCATTCCGAGCTCCATTTCTTTGAAACTACCATTATTTAAAGTAGACTTATCTTATCTTATCTCTCCGACAGATTATTTCAAGTAAATTACAATGGCGCTTATTCATCCCTATTCCGTCAGTCTTCTGGTGTACCTCAGGGTAGTATGCTTGGTCCTATCCTTTATACAGTTTTCACAGTTGACATCCCAACCCATCCTAACGCTATCCTCACCACGTATGCCGATGACACATGTCTATTGTCAGTGAACAATGATCCTTACATTTTGGATGAGTGTTGTATCCCAAACCCTGCAATACCACATACCATATACTACCCTTGAAGAATGGTGCCAAAACTGGAGGATTACAATAAATTCCAATAAATCTCACCAAATCACATTTACCCTTCGACGTAAACCCATGACCTATTGCCCTATAGTATCCTTTAATAATACCCCACTCATTCCTGTCGAACAGAACCGTTACTTAGGACTACATCTCCACAAATGACTGACATGGAATCCTCATACAAGACTAAAAAGACAAGAAACTACTCGTTGATTCCGACTATTGCAACATTTACCAGACAAACGGTCTAGTAAATGTTGAATAGTCATTATAAGGCCTATCTGGACATACGGAGTTGAGCTTTTGGGCTCATCAAATTCCTCCAGAACTCAATCCTTACAGTCCAAAATCCTTCGTAGAATCCTTAATGCTCTTTACTTTGTCACAAAACAAGTCATCCATCAGGACCTCAATGTTCCATATGTTGCCGATTTGGCCAGATCCAGATACCGTTTCTTCCATAACAAACTTCTCAACCACCCAAACCCACTTGTTTCTAACCTGGCTTCTCCTTCATTACCTAATAATTCTCCTAGGCGTCTGAAAAGAAGATGGCCTCGAGATCTTCTCCTCTAGAAATGTTATTGGAGTTCTATCTGTGGGTAGATTCTCCACATGTTTTTATCATATCACTATGTCACCTAAAGCAAATTCACTTGTTGTATATATGTGTATACAGTTGTAAATAACAATAAATAAATTATTTTAAAAAAAAGATTTATATTTTTACAACTAGAAATATGATAAAAGTTTTTTAAAAAATGAATGAATTCAATTGAATTCAGAATCCTGACTAACATTATTATTATAAGCGCGACAGACCGCGGAGGTTCAAGGCCTCGCGCAGTGTATTTCCTAAGTACAATTATTAGTATGAATAAGTCACCTCATTGCAATGAAAAAAATATTTTATTTTAATCTAATTCTTTGGTAAAAAATATAATAAATGATTTATTTTTATACATTATAATGTATATAATATATGTATATTATACATATTGATTGTATGTAATCAATATTTAACAGGAATGATATTCATGTCTTACACATTATTAAATAATTAACTTTCATGTTTAGTATTTAAAAACAATGTAATTATTTATTTTATTGTTATTATCTAAATATTTATTATTATTATTATTAACTATATTATGAATATATTTATAATATAACGATCATGAACCGAGAGAGAAAAGTTAAAACTTTACTCATCTGCAAAATGGGGCAGTTAGCTGAGGGGCCAACTGTGTACAATAATAATTTGCATTTAGTTAACGAGCCGTGATGTAAAGAGGGAAATATTTCATCCTCTGAGATCATTTTAAAAAATTGTAAATCGTTTTTGAACTGTCGTATCTTCAATATTGAAGGCATTTAAGTTTTATTATTTTTATTTTTGCAATAATTTACTTTTGAATTTAGAAATGGATAATTCTGATGGGAAGTAAGTTTAAATTATCATTATACCTGGGAATTCACCTAGATCGCCGCCTTACCTGGAATCACCATATCAAAATCAAACTAACTCAAACTTATGCAAGGTAGCAATGCTATATCCTATCCTAAACAGAAATTCCAAATTAAAACCAGAAACAACTGTTCTTATATTTAAAACAATCCTCAGGCCACTGCTGATGTTCAGCTGTGAAGTCTGGGGAGCGGCATCCTTCACGAAAAGGAAAAAAAACTACAATCTTTTCAAAATAAAGTCCTAAGAATCGCAGTTAATGCTCCTTGGTTCAGAAGATATAGCCAATTGCATCGCGAATTACAAATGGAGTCAATTGAGGATTATATCAAAAAACGGTTCCTGAAGTTTCACTCCCAATTGCTGACAGTTAAAGGAGCAGTGACCTACAACCTGGGAAACCCAACCTCAACCCGAAGACTGAAGCCCAGGACATTCTGTTATAAATTTTTAATAAATATAAAATTAATTCATAGTCACACTACTTCTATTTACTTATTATTAGTATTCATTTCATTAATTCATTATTATTATTATTTTTTTTTCTTCTCTTTTCTTCTCTCTTCTCTTTTCAAATTAACTTGTTTCTTTTTACTATTAGAAGACAATTGTTTGTTTTATTTAAATGTACCAATATCATTATTTTTTACTTTCCTCTTTTATTAAGAAACATTATTCTTATCTATTTATTTATTTTTTCTTTCAATAAGAACATTTTATATAGGTAGGGGTGTCATTTGTATGACTGTACCCTCCCATAATCAACTATTAAAAATATATATAAATAAGTTATATCAACCATGTAAGGCCCACCAGGCCAATCTGGTAAAACAAAAAAAAAATTATTGATATTTTCTTTTAATTTTCACCATGTCCATTGGTTACTTTAGTTGCTGTCATTTTTTTTTCAAATTAAAATTTATTTTTTACATATAAACTATTATTGGATAGTCAAATTTTATACATGAAAACAATTAATAGACAATAATAACGAAGAAAATACCCTATGATGAACAGTCGGTCAAAAACGCTGAAAAGAAGAGTATGTAGTCGATATGAAATAAATTGTTTGAGCTATGGAGATATTTCACATTCAAGAAAAAATAGGATATATCATAAATAATTCCTTAGAAAAAAATTCTTAATGATATTTCTTTAATTAAATAAAATGAATTGTGGTTAATTAAGTCTCAACAATCTTTATAATTACTTTAAATGCCTAACGTTTCGGCAACCTGCCCATCCTCAAGTACAATCTATTAAATAACAGCCTTTATTATACACTTATTATTAACAATTTAGACATCATTATTACTGATAATTTAGCATACATTAACTATAAATTCACATCCTCACATCTATTAAAACTTTTTGCTTGCCATTCTGCCCTGGTCTAATAAAAACAGTTAACACATATGTACGGCTCTATTAAATTTAAACACTTATATTCTTTTATATATTTTTAATTGCAATTAATCAAGACAATGAAAGCACTCACTTATCAGCAATATTACTTAACCTTCCTTCAATTTACTACAAGCAGTCACTAAAGTACTATTTTGGTCTAATATATTATATATATATTATTATATATTACATATATAAATATATGTATATATAGCTGGAAAATGTAAAAAAGGAATTTTATATACTCATCCTGATTAAATTTTTGTCTTTTTTTTTGTCCTCCAATTTACTCAACTAATTTTTAATTTTATTGTTGGATCCGTAATATAGAGAGTATATTTCAACATAGTAATCTTTAAATGATTTCTGTAGGTCTTTAGATAGCCCTTTTATGTAATTTAATCTATAAAACGTCTTATTGATTGCATTATAATTTATTATCTTATTCTCTTTGATTTTTTTTGGTATACACTTTCTAATAAAAAAATTGCTATTTAACTGGTCATGAAATCCATTTTGTCACTTGAAATTTATCTTGGACTAAAGTTAGGACAAAGTAATTACAATTAAAAAAAATTCTTTGTTTAAACAAAAGGAGAAATCAGCATATTGAGTGCAGTTAAATCTCTCTCTCTCTCTCTCTCTCTCTCTCTCTCCCTCTCTCTCTCTCCCTCTCTCCTCCCTCCCCCTCCCTCTCTCCTCCCTCCCCCTCCCTCTCTGAATATTTTTTCCTTGAAGCCTTGCAAATTACATTACTTTTAGTAACTTTACTTAAGTAAAATTTTCAATTAAACTAAGTAAGCGAAATTTGTCGCAGAACTTTCTTGTAACGTTTTCGTTCATTGAATAAACTCGAGAGCGAAACTATGCTTTTTTAAACCCCGACCTGACCAACGGAGACTTTTCCCATCGGATACCGCGAAACTAAACAGGATTCCCATCGACAGGAATGTGTTGCTTCCAGCCCGGGGATAAAAGCTTCAGAAGGAGCTTTGCATAAGAGCAACGCCAAGACCCGCGAGTGCTTTTCTTTCTGTATGGCGACATTTTCACTAAGTCGTTTATATATTACGTCGCCTTTATCGAACGGGTTTGTATTTTAGTCGTGTAGAACGCTGGGAATGGAACACGCGATGGGATTCAACTGTTGCCGTATGTGCATCGATTTCGAGCTAAATGAACCTTACTTCAAAACAACACGCTTTAGTGCCGGCAATTTTCGTAAATATGCCATTTTGTGGATTGAAAAGTTTGAAATTATATATAATTACTAGAAATACAAAATAATTATATAAAAAAAAGAAATAAATTTGCAGGATCACGGATAACCGGAATTTCTTGTTCATTAATATTATTACACAATATTATTATTATTATTATTAGTAAATTAAAAACCTGGTGCGGTGCGCACATCTCACAACTTTCACTTACTAACCTACCTATGTTCTCAAGTTCTGTGTTGGTCAGTGAGTTCATATAGAAATTATAACTACTTTTGTGATTTTCGCAAAAAAAATATCTATATCCAATTTTTATTTTTGTTCCTATAAAAGTATAAATATAAAAAAAATATTAATTTTGTTCCTCCCTAGAATAAAACAGTTTAACAAAAGCAGTTATGGGATCAGTAAAGATCGTCTCGGCATTTCCCGTTCGAATCAGATTTATCTATTTTCCATATACCTCCTCGTGATAAGTTCAGTCACAGTCGGTAGGTGTATTGTCGTGTGTATGTGGTCCGTATTTGTTGTTTGTAGTGAAGTATGTCTCACTATAAGTCTGAGTATACCGTTCTGAAACTGTTGCTTCTTGACTGTTGTTGGTACACGTTTAGAGTCATAAGTTCGCAGAATAATTAAATTATATCATGTAAACTCATGATACGCATGCACCTAAGTACATCTAAGATAACAAATTTAACTCTTGGGTGAAAAAAGTATTGATTTTTTTTTCCATTTTTAGTGCAATATATTTCTTTACAATGTGCGTATGGTATCATTATTATTATATTATCTATGTTTACATATAATAATTATAGTAAATACTATAATAACAACTAAGTTAATATGAGGATATATAATTATTGTATGTGGTCTGCAGAGTTCAGATACTATTCTAAATGCCAGCAAGATCATTTGGGATGGCCTCCCATGTTCTAACCCAAGAACTCCCTGACCCTCCTTTCAACCTGCTCAGCTAACACGCCCGCGTGTTATATTATATAAAAGATCAATAAATAAGGTAATATAAAAATAAATAAATAAATTAATAAATTAGCAAATTAGCAATTGTTCTGATAATTGATAGGGACTTTGAAAATAAATTTTTAAATTATAATGTAAAACCCCCAAAATTATGCTCTGTTTTATTATAATTGTTTAATTTTATATTAATGCAATTATTAACCTACTAAAACATATATCTTAATTCAAGTAATAACAAGTTTATCTTTAATGAAAACTATTAGTTCCAAAAGGACATACATAAAATGAAAACATTTGTTGTAAACGCAAAATGTAAATGAATTATTCTTTGGACTAAAAATAAAAATAAAACATAATATATGATTATTAATAACAACTATATTATGATATATTTAAAATAAATAAACAACACAAAAATAATTTTAGTGTATTTTCAATATTTTGATCCAATGACGATGTAAAATTTTATGTGGATAAAGATATGGAAAAAATAAAAACATTCTAACCATCATTAAGATATATATCTGCGATATTTTCCTAATTGGAAACAGTATAAATATAATGTTTCTAATTAAGGAGACCTCTCTTCTTTTTTTTTTTAATTTGTGAAAATGTACTCAAACAATTCCTAAGACTCAATAATTCCATTCCACAGAACACCCATCCTCCTAGTATCCTCTCTCGTCTTCCCCCACTTTGACTACGGTTCCTTGGTATATGGAGGGTTATCTGCAGGACTAGAGTTGAGAATGAAGAGACTCATGAATTGCTTTGTAAGAGTTATCTTTGGGTTCCCAAGGCGCTCTCAAGTCTCCCGCTGGTATACCGAGTTGAAGTGGCTCTATCCAACCTCCTGAAGCCAATACCTCCTTGGTGTTTTCATATTCTAAGTTCTTAAAATAAAAAACTCCTCACTCTTCGTTCATCCATCCACTCATTATACACCAGATCCCAGCAGATTTATTTATATATGCCCTCCTATAGAACCACCTCTTACAGCAAATCCTTCGTCATATGTGCAACCTCCTTCAGGAATTCTCATCCCATCTCCATTTGCCAGACCTCATCCATTCTTTTCTCTAAACAACACCTATTCCCTCACCTATTGTATAACCAAATCTCCGTTTCATTGTAATCAAATAAATAGGCATATATTGATTATTATTATAAACAGTAATTAAGTCAATATCCCAATGTAATTTCATTTTACTTACTAGAAACTTGTTAATCCTTGCCAGAAAAAAAATCTCAATGTGTCAACCATGTATTTATTCTTAGAAGGCATATGTCCCAGTATAAAATTATTTTTTTTATTTCATTTCAAAAATATCAACGAAAATAAAAAAAAATTGATGAAATGTTTTCCCTAGATCAAATATCAGAAAACAAATTAGAATGTTATAACGTTATAACCAAGTGCGTGTTGTTCTTATAACGAAGCGAAAATGTAGTTGACAAATTCTTATAATTTTTTAAATTATATAATATTACATTGTCTTAAATTTATAGACAATGGTAATAGGGATCGTCATGCTCATTCACACCATATTTACAAATATATAAATTAATTAATAAAAAAAAGAAATAGAAGAAAAAAAAAAATAAAATAACTCTTTTAACGCAATCATTCCTATTTACAGTCAGCATATTCAGCATGATGAATGAAATAACAATGACTCTGTTATAGTTATATTCATCATGATGTATGAATAAATGATGACTCTGAATTTCTCTCCTATACAAAACTCGTTTATACCACTAAGCCTACCACTAATTTCAAGAGTCGGACCAAAATTAGAACCATTACTATTACAATATATATTGATAGAAAATATCCAAATATTTTACAAAATAGCTATGTAGATTTGAGTGATAATAATTCGAAACGAACCTAATCTTACTTTCGTTATCTTCATTGCATGTTAACGACCATTTTAATTCATGATACAAAACAAAAAAGTTACTAATGCTACGACTGTAAAAGTTTATTTTTATAAAATACTATTATTAAATCACTAGTTGTTTAAAATTTAATTTGATATGATCTCATATTTTTTTCTTATATTTTTACAGTTAATTATAAAGAAATTCATAATTGGACTTTGAGAGAGCGACCATCTTTCAGAAAGCTTTTAACTTGTCACCGCCTCTTAGTATCAAAACCAAAACTTGTTTCATTAATTAAAAAATGAATCTCTAATATTTGAGTATTCAATAAATATATATTTGAATTGTTTTAATTTTCATTTTTAAAAATTCTCGTTGAGCGGTATAGTGTGAACAATTTTAAATCAATTTATAGATGGTTCTTTGTTCAGCATAGTATAGTTATACTAAGTTTTTTTTTCTTTACCAGTGTCTGATTATTTTATTTTATCCCTAAGGTAGAGGATCATTTCATGGAAGATGTTAAAATAAGAACTTTGTAAGGAGATTTCCTCAAATAAACTTATTTGATCAGATCCCTTAACTGTTTTAGTAGAAAGATATTTTTTAAACCATAAAAATATTAATTAAAAGTTGTGGGAAAAAATA
>NW_027104663.1:55087-67040 GCF_000696795.3 Halyomorpha halys | reverse complement strand
TATTTGCTGTGAACAATGCAAGATACATTGTAAACAAAAAGATTTCTCTGTAAAACAAGTAATGTACTTTGTAACTCAATATAATATAAATAATCAAAGTGTGTTAATAAAAATAAACGAATAATATTATTTATTAATTTTATTAACATAACATTTTTTAAATTTCAATAAGAATACATACATATTTTCATTATGAGGTAAAGTCATTATGTCTTATGTTAATTTGTTTCCAATAAATAAATGTTCACTAAATAAATACTTTTGATATCTAAACAAAATTATTTTCATTTACATTTGCAAACCTTAAAACAAGGTACCTTACAAGGTACAACCTTAAAGATAGGTTCTGTTTTAAGGTTTGCAAATGTAAATGAAAGAAAGAATAGAAGTGGTTATTAAAGTTTTAAATTTAAGAAAGAATTATATAGAAGAAGTTATAGATGGGACAAAGGCAATTAGCCGGCATTTTTAAGAATTTTAAAAAAGAAAATGACAACAAAATAAAGGTATCCTTGAAAATGACCTGAGGGTCGAAACGTTGGAAGGTTTTGAAAAGAATAAAGTTGAGAAAAAAAGGATCAAATTTGTTTTTAAATAAACTAAACCACTTTCAAACAAGAATATATTAATAAAAATTAATCTAAAATTCTTTTCTTTAGGTAAATCACACCACAGAGTTGTTATTTTAACATCTGTGTACTGATCATCAGTTTTACCGTGACCGAAGAAAGTGTTTGCACACAATTTTAATAATAAAAAAATAGTATGAGGTCTCTTAGTAAAAAGTGCAATTAAAACTTGTTAAAAACAGCGTAAATTCAATTTAAAATATTGATCTTATTTGATTGATGTAATGCTTGAGTATAATACTTTTCTTTTCTATCAAGTGTACTAAGTACCGCTTCTCGCGTTATATTATTAAGAAATCAAATAAAATCGTATCGCGAAATATCGAATTTGTTAGGTATCAATTTCTCTACCGTCAGATACGTAATTAAGAGATTTGAAGAAAGAGGCACAGCTACAAATTACCGGCGCAAAGGAAGTAAATGAGAGGGTGAAAAGAAAAATCAAAATTGAGGCGATAAAAAAAAAATCCAGGAGTTAGTGCAGGTGTCCTAGCTAATATGGTCGAATCGACTTCGGGGGTCTGTGTGAGCACTACAACAATTAGAAATGTTTTAAATTCTGAAGATATTTACAGCAGGGTCACAAGAAAGATACCTTATATCAGTGAAACTAATCGCAAAAAAAGGCTCTAATTTGTTAAGGATTAAATCAACAAGTCCGTCAGTTTTGGGAATATATATTATTCTTTGATGAGAGTAAATTTAATTTGTTTGGATCTGACAGCAGAAAGACGATATGCCGAAGGAAAAGAGAAGAATTCAGGAAGCAAAACGTCTCAGTTACTGTAATACATGGAGGTGGGAGTGTAATGGTTTGGGGATGCCTGGCTTATAATGGGGTAGGAGATCTCGTGCCTATTGAAGGGATTTTTTATTATTATTTTTTTTTATTATTTATTTATTGTAATTTACAACTGTACAAAATAATACAATAAGTAAATATGTTGTATGTTTCATATACACTTGAAAATCTTGGGAAGGAACCACCCATCGGTGGTACTTCAAACATTAATTTAAACTAGAAGGTCCCGTGGCCATCTTCTTGAAGGGATTTTAAATGCAGAAGGTTATGTCAAGATTTTGCGCCATAACCTGTTATGCGTCTGCAGACAAATTAAGAAATCAGGTTTGGTATATTTTTATGCATGCTAATGATCCGAAACATACAGCAAACAAAACTAAAGAGTGGTTAATATTTAGCATTCGCCAACAACTTCATATCGCTCTGCAGTCTCCTGACTTAAACATAATTGAAAATGTATGGCATATTTTGAAAAAAATGTTGGAAAATACCAAATAACAGGAAGACACCACCTCAAGGATCTTTTACTCTATCTTGTAAAATTGATTTAAGTTTATAATAGAGTGATAGAGGCGTCTATAGAAACCATGCGTTGGTAGCACTCTAATAACGTTTATACATTAGAAGAGAAAGGAAGGTTAGAAACTAGTGAGTTTGGGTATTTAAGGAGTTTATAATGGAAGGATTGATATCTGGTTCGGGCCAAGTCGGTTACATATGAAATATTAAGGTCTTTATGGATGATTTCATTTGTGACAAAATAAAGGGGATTTGAAGATTTTGGATTGCAAGCATTGGATATGAGAGGAATTCAAAGGTTTAGTGGAGCACCAAAGCTCAACTCCGTATGTCCAGATTGGCCTTATTACAGGCATGTACATCAGTCTTTTGTAATAGATTGGAAGTTTAGACCGTTTGTCTAGTAGGTGCTGTAACAGTCGGAATCTACGTGCAGTTTCCTGTCTTTTCAGTCTTGTGTGAGAATTCCAGGTTAATCGTTTGTGTAGTTGCAGCATTATGTGGTGGATCTGGGTAAGTCGACTGTTTAATATATTATTTTTGAATCATTATAGACCTGAGCCCACCAATTT
Source organism: Halyomorpha halys (assembly GCF_000696795.3). NCBI lineage: Eukaryota > Metazoa > Arthropoda > Insecta > Hemiptera > Pentatomidae > Halyomorpha > Halyomorpha halys. The sequence continues at coordinate 64,518 of NW_027104663.1, read as the reverse complement.
CAGTCCACGCAGCTTCCATAACTTCGCATCAATATCCCTACACCACTGGTACAGACAGAAATATTTTCCGTCTTTTCTCGTCTCCAACTCATCGGAGTCACCACCGCACCAAATAGTCGTCACACAGATTATTGTATTTTATCATATTTAATATGTATTATTACTGACCGTTAAATTGATACTTTCATTTCAATCTCAAATCATTCTATTTAAAAAGTATTTTTTTTATTACATGTTTATGATTTCAATCGTTAATCTCACCAATTAATTGTTTATATCCGATTCAGTTTGTTTTTCTTTGGAGCTTCCTTCAAAATGACTTGGTCGATTCCCGACGGCTTTAACACATTGCATTAAGATGGTTTTGTCACTGGCAACAATGTTATACACCGTCCTGAATCGTTTGCCGCAAACACTGAATATGGATGGCCCTAATAGATTTAGAAGACTAGGAGCTAGCGCTACCTGGCGACAATTTGCGGTGCTCCAGGTGTAGAGCGCTAAGTAGCAGTGGATGTAAACCTTCACTGCTTGTCAACTTCACTACAATATTCATCATCTCTGTTAGCTTCATATGAATAGTTAATAGCATGTCGTCTCAAAGCATTCCCACTCATTCACCGTAATGAGGTATTGGAAACGGTTGCGTGACCGTAGAAAATTCTTGTACACATAGAAGAAATAATAAAAATTTGTATTCACATAATTATTGACAATAATTGTTATGATATCGCTGATCCAGAAGCATAATGACACAACTACAGAAATTTAAATTTTACAGGACAAGAAAAAAAAAGAAATATATATGTTTTATTAGAAAATCAATTATTCTATTATTCTATATATATTCAGGTGTCCCTCAAGGTTCTATCCTGGCCCCACTTCTGTACCTCATAATCACAAACGACTTTCATTTCGAGAAACACAGACCCTTTACAGGCCACACTAAAACTACAACTTAGTCTAAACAGTATACAGACGTGGTGCACACGATGGAAAATTAAGATTAATCACGACAAGTCACATGTCACATTTACTCTACGACACAAAACATGCCCTTCAGTTTACATTAACAATCACCCTATACCACAAACAAACACTGTAACTTATTTAGGACATAACTATGACAGGTGGTTGACACGTCCCCGTGACACGTGCCCACACGACAAGACAAAACGTATAACGCTACATTTCCGACAGAGACAATTATATTTTTTACTACACAGACGTTCTAAATTATCGCCCAGACAGAAACATAACGAATACAATTACTTACTAAAACCCATATGGACTTACGCCTATCAAATTTATGGACCTGCTAAAAAGACACAGATTCAGAAAATACAAACTTGTCAATCACAATTTCTAAGACTTGCAACAAACTCACCACTCTACGTTTTAAACAAGACCATTCACCCCGACCTACGCATTCCGACTGTAACGTACCACATTCATAGGACTTACAAACTCATTTTCAATTCATTTCAATACATTTATACGACAGATGGCAACACATGACATTCCTGACGTAACTTGGCGTAGGCTGAAGAGGAGTTGGATGCGGGACCTCCTCAGGTTATAAAATAATTTACTTAACGTCAGGAGGATGCACCACTACCGTCTGAAAAAAGGTATATTAAAATACAAGTTATAAATTTTCAATTTTAATGACTTTTTTGTGTTTATATTGCTTACATACAATGTATTTGTAGCGAGACAAGCAAGAATTTCAGTTCTAATCCACCAGAGCGCAGCACCTCACAGAAGCACTCAAATTTATATCTATTATTATTAGTACATATTATTAATTTTTATATATACTACTTCTCTGTCATAGCCGTATGCACTAGATCTGTCAACAAGGGTTTTAAAGAACTCCTAATTGATCACTGATCAATAGCCTCTATTTGAGATAGTTTCGGTTTACAGTCGCTTCTGATTTCTAAAGGGTCGTTATTTTTTGTTAACCCCTTGACATGATCTCTCTCCTATCGTAGAACCCGGCGGCTAGCTACCCTCCGGACCTACATACCTGCTTCGTATCTACAAGAATAGCTCCCGGTAGGACGAAGGTACCTTCCTGCATGACCTCAACCAACTGATCACGCAATGTCGAGGCTTTCTGGACAAGGAGAATCAGAAAAAAAATAATCCCCTCTATTTACTATATACCTAGTATTTATGCAACATAAATAGTACAAAATGCGAATAATATCCAATTTATTTCGTGGCCCAGTTCATGAGCTATTACCTCTCCATAAGCTCAACTGAATTAATCCTTGATTCATTTCATTATGCGCAAACCTTCTCAATAATGTATTCATTCAAGCATAGGTATTGTATGAATCTTATTCATAGATAGACCTTGCTCAGACTTCAGGGAATAATTCATCAAACCAATTTCCAGGATAATCCCCAGGGGATCCTTCCGTCCGTGGTCAGATTTCAGGATAACTAAATGTGTTCTTGATGAATCCTTTAACTGCAGCTGAATTCTTGTTCTAGACAAATCTAAAAATCATAAGAAGTTATATCTCATACAGATCATTTTACCGAGTATAATTCTTACCTTTTTTCTTATGTCTTTTGCTTTTTACATTCTCTTAACGATGCATGGAATAGATAGTAACGAATATATTGTAATAAGTTTTTTTTTTAGTTGTTTAGATAAACGACTGTAACTGATCCCTAAAATGATATATGATTATATAATTATGTTTGACAATATAAAAGCCTTAACATATTAACTCTACAACATACTACAAAAAAGAAGCTACTATACTAGAATATTAAAAATAAAACTAAAAATAGCTATAAGCTTTACAAAATAAATAAAATCACGAATAAATGTCTGTAATACAATATTAATATTTTGATAAATATGTAATTGCTTGATTTTCTTATTTATAATAACTAATAATTCATTATACGTATCTAGCTCGTATTAGAAGTATATGGTAAAATAATTAATCATATAACAGTACATTAATGATCAAAATAGAAACGGGAACATGATGTACCTGTTACAATACCAATGATTTGTGATCAATATAAGACCATTTGAATTTGGCAACAGTAACAGTTGTACGGACTCTTACTCCTAATGATCTCCTATTTTAATTAGTGGTGGAATCCTAACACTATCCTCACCATGTATGCCGATGACACATGTGTGCTTGCAGTTAATAATAACCTTTAATTGTATCCAAAACTCTCCAATCCCATATCACAGCTCTCGAAGAATGGTGTCGTATTTGGAGGATTAAGATAAATTCCAAAAAATCACCTTTACCCTTGTCGAACTGATCCGCTACCTAGGACTACATCTGTGTGTTGTGGCACAGGTTCCCGTACGCTCGGTTCGGAACGTCGTGGGTTCGATTCCCACCAGAGACAGTTAACATTCATTTTTCGGCGGGCCCGAAGAATAAATCGTGACACTCCTACCCTGGTTTGAACGCGGCGGAAACTGAAGTAGCCACCAGGGATTGGCAAAAAAGTTCCACTTGCCGGATTTGTCCCCCCCCCACCAAATACCAGTACCAGTATGTAAACTTTATATGAACTTAAGTTGATATTTGTTATTTTTACATCATAAATCATATAATACGAACTTTTATAATAATTGAAAATTTTGTGATGCGTGCACTACACCAGATTTTTAATAAAAGTATTGTTTAAAAGTATCATAGGTATCATTCATATAAATTATATTTTAATTTTATTATTTTTTTTTTAATTTTTATATTTTGAGAAATTTTATTCGTCTTTCAAATATTAATTAAAAGTATTAGTTAATATTTTTAAAAATTTTAAGTAATTCATTCTATATTAAATTTATTCATGAATTTCTAATTTTTTTTGTTAATATGTTTAAGCTATTTAAGTAATTTTTGCCTCTAGTGCCGAGTAATAATTTTTTTTTTATTGAATATGTAAATCATTCGATATTTCGTGATAAACAATCTATAAATATTTTAGAAACCTATTCTTCAGTTCAATGTTTTAAAAATTTTAAATATAGAAGTCGGTTGTATTGAAATATCGATATTTTCATTTATATGTGGAATTACAATTTCGTTTCATACTGAAACTGATATAACATATATTGATATATTCGTGTTTTTATGCAATATTTATACACTTAGACTATATCTGTTACTTCTTTCTGGCAGAAAATGTTAGAACAATACACTCACTTTTTTCCTCAATGAAAAACGTTGATTTTTTCATTTAATATTACGGTTTACATGAAAACCAGACAAAAACGGAACTACCTCCTCTGCAGATAATTCAGTTTCACAATTTAGTCGTAGATATAGTTTAGAGGATTATTTTATAAAAACCCCATTTTTCAAAAAAGTAACTTCGTCATATTCACCTCCAATCATAATTTATTTTCTGGCATCGATATTTGGTTCATATGTATGAGGTTTAAAGTATTGCAGATGGTATTTCCCTGTACTGGGTCTATATTTAATTATTATTTGGACGGTCATTCCACGAGTGAAATAAAGCGAAACGAAAAGCCTATTCCATTTAAGTAATTTTATCAATTGCAGGTCATTCTAAATTTATTTCTGAACCCACAGCGTGTCAGGTGAGTGCAACTGACACACAGTGATATTCATTTATCTTACGTTTTGGTGTCCTGAAGTTCAGAAAAATAAAAAAGTTCTCTAAAAATTTTGAATTTTACGTCTCAAGAAATGTAAATCTGAAAATCTTTAAAATAAATATCAGTTTGTCCATCGTCCACGGCTCCGCTCCGCAACTTCCTGGCCGATTTTATAATTGAATATTTATTTTTTTAAAATATTTGATCACCATAGTCACAGGTCATTCGACGATGATCCTCGTAACTCATTACTGTACTTGATTTTCAGATAGCGCTTGACTAGATGTTTTCTATGGCCGTATCTCGGTCGTTTAAAAGATTGAGGGAAATTATAAAATATCATGGAATCACGATTTCAAACAAAAAATAATCATAAATATTTTAATAATAAACTGAATTGCAAAAATAAACCCATTTAATCGACCAGGAAAAAAACTGGATCTGAACGGATTTATTTTTTAATTTTATGAAGTTTTACTACAGTTCATTCTTCACTAAATTTTAATAATAAGATAAAGCCCAAAAAGTGAATCCATTTGCACGCGCCCATCCCATTGTCACAACTGCACACATGCTGGCTACACTTTTTCTTTTACTTATCTAAATATAGAATATATAGTAAGGAAACGTAATGTAGTTGTGCAAAAATTTGAATTTCAGTTTTCGACGAAAATGCACGTTTTGAGGTCCGCTTTGTCAAAATAACAAGTCTTGCAAAATGGTCTGTGTCTTTGTGTGTGTGTGCATAAAGAGCCTAAATCAAAAGGAAAAGTCATACAAAACTGAAATTACATATTAGGGTTTTTACATCTCTGGTATGTAACCTTTGGATGGAATCGACTGTTCAGAGTTGCCACTTTAAACAATAGATTTTTTACGTTTTTCCGATTTCTCAAAACCGGCTTGAAAGATTTTGTTTTAACTCGGCATGTTAATGTAAGACTTAATGATTTATAACTATCCTCATTTATTTTATGAATGAATAACGAGTGGTTTTGGGATTTTATAAGTGACGAAATAGTATATGGTTCTGGCTAGATCGGTTACATATGGAACATTAAAGGCTTTAGTAAGGATAATTTAACGATTGATAATAACGATAATCATTGAGAATTTAACGAAGGATTTTGGATTGAAAGGATGGGATATAAGAGGAATTCGAAGGTTTAGTCCGAAGGTGAACTCCTTATGTCCAGATAGGCCTTAAAATGTCATTTAGATCAGTCTTTTGTAATGGATTGGAAGTTTAGACCGTTTGTCTAGTAAGTGCTATAATAGTCGAAATCGACGTGCAGTTTTGTGTCTTTTCAGTCTTGTGTGAGGATTACATAATTATATTTAAAGCAAATGTTTGTACATGACTTGTGTGAACGAATTTTATCAGGACACTTCCTTGGTCTATCTATTAGACAATAAATGCAGGTTGTTCAGTAGAAAAACATGTGCGACCTAAATGATTTATGAGTTACTCCATCTTAAGAAAAACTTCATTGTAAACGTTTCATAATTAAGGCCATATTTGTTTCCGATAGTTTTTTTTTTCCTCGTACACCAGACTTGTCCAAAAAAGAAGGATCTATCCAATCGGTTAATTAAACATCGTAGAGAGAGTCAAGAGTTTCCTGCTAGGTTTATTCGATGATTGAACGATGAGATAAATTTGTTTTTAAACATAAATAAGGCATGCACATTGAGTATTCTCATTATTAATACAGTACTGCTTTTGACTTTAAAATTATTTATTCAGAATATGAAATATATAAAAATTTGAATTAAATAAATAGATCGAAAATTGAATATGTTTTAGCCTCTCATATCCCTATATGAAAGCAATTTTCTTTTGTTATTATTTATGAGCTTAGCTTCATTTTACTATGAATATGTATACTGAATATGAATATGAATATACTGGTTATATTAATGAATATAATTCATGATGTTGTCAATAGTCCTCAGTGATTTGTTTAATATGATGGTTTCTGCACCTGTTAGCTGCAATCAGAGAGTTGTTGCGTTGAGAAATATTTGTTGTTCTTTACAAAGAACTCACTTAGTTTGTGAGCGTCCTATTCATCCCTCTATTTTCAATCCCCTGGTGTTCCTCAAGGTAGTATCCTCGGTCCCATACTCTACACCATCTATACAGCTGACATACCAACAACTCCTAACACTATCCTTACCAATTATGCCGATGACACATGTTGCTATAATATACACACACACAGCTAATAATAACCCTTTGATTGCATCCTGAACTCTCTAGTCTCATATCACAACCCTCGAAGAATGGTGCTGAAACTGAAGGATAACAATAAATTCCATCAAATCACCTGGCTCTTACCCCTGTCGAACAGACACGTTGGACTATATTATACTTCAATAATGTTGCCCTTATCCCCGTAGAACAGACCTAATTCCTTGGACTGCATATGGACAAACGTGTAACCTCGAATCCTCACACGAGACTGAAAAGACAGGAAACTTCAAGTAGATTGAGACTATTACAGCACTTACTAGATAAACGTTCTGAACATCCAAGTCATTACAAAAGACTGATCTACATGACAATAATAAGGTCTATATGGAAATACGAAGTTGAGCTTTGGGGCTCCACTAAACCTTCGAATTCCTCTCGAATCCAATCTTGGCAATCCAAAATCCTTCGTAAAATCCTCAATGCTCCTTATTTTGTTACAAACCATCCATAAAGACCTAAATGTTCATTATGTGACCGATCTAGCCCGAACCCGATATCATTCCTTCTATTATAAACTCCCTAACAACACAAATCTACTAGTTCCTAAACTTGCTTCCTCTTCCATCCCTGGCAATCCCCCGAGGCGCCTAAAAAGAAGATGGCCTCGGGACCTTATATTGTAAAATATTTTTAGAGTGCTACCAATGATAATTTTCTCTGTATGCTTGTACCATACTATTATGATCTTAATTCAAATTTACAGGTTGTATTTTATATATAGTTGGAAATGTCAATGAATAAATAAACAAAGTTTGTGAGCGAGTTATTAGAGCTATAAAATAATTAAAGTGACTGTTATGAAATGTGTTTGTGACACTTATACCACTCATTATTGTTACTTAGTACTTTTCTCAACTAATTCTCTCTCATCCCTTTTAATCTTTCGTATTGGACTGATCACCATGCTATGTATTAACAACTATGAAAACAGTTGAGCAGCCGCTCGTAATTTTTTTGAGTTCTTTCTAATTTCAGGATTTTTCATTGGTAATTAATTACTTATTAGAGGTATTCATGATGTTGTGTTACATGTAAAAAAGTTTTAACATGCTAAATTATATAAGTTATAAGTATAAAATTGCAGGCAGCCTAATGTCACGTCTCGGAGCTCGGCTTCTGCATCTGCGGATTTTCTTGGTAACTTGTTTTGTAACCTCGTTAGCATCACTAGATAACTCGCCTCCACCTCACTTGTCCTCGCCTCTCTTATTTTCTTTTCTATTACTATATTAGAGTTTCAAAACGTCCAAACAAAAACATCATGAACTGAGAGAACCTTTCAAAATCACAGACAACATGGTGTAAAGCTCAGTTGGTCTGTTGCGTAACGTCATTATCCATTTAGCAGACCTATTAACAGACTCTCAACCATAATATATAGTTTTGACATGCTAAAAAGAAGGAAATATTTGATAAGATGTATATTTTATTGAATTGTTGTTTATTTAGAGTGCCATTCAGATATACTCCATCGGCTACCCTGACATCTTGCTTCCTTCCTACACAATACTCCAAGTCGTATTGTCCCCTCCTATAGCCATCAGCTCTGATGGTACTTGTCAATGTACGACAGCTAGTCAATAATGATTTTATTTGCCTCAACTATTCTATGTGCCAATAACTGAGGTCAACAATTTTATATATGCTTAATAATATATGAATTATACAAATTCATATGATATAAAATACCTATTTACCATATGTATTCTACTAATAATACAATCCCCATTAACAATAAAACAAACTGTTTTAATATGCTATAACTAAAAAATAACGACAGGTCCAGAAATAAAAAAAAAAAAAGCATTTCACTAAAATAAGAAAGACTTTGTTACATAATAATAATCTTTATTTATTATGGGATTGATCCCTTTAGAATAACATACAGGCGTCAAAATTAGGCTTTAGAGCCTCAGAGTAAATAACAAAATAAAGATGAAATTACAAGATGTCATAAAATAAAATAATACAATGAATTTAAAAATATACTAATAAACAACAATAATTAACAGAATATATAAAATAATGATAAAACAAATAAAATAAAACCACTTGTCGTATCATAAAACATAAGATGACTTCTGATAGTAAATAAAAAGAAAAAAATGATAAAAAATCAAATACAATGAAAATAAAAAATAATACATAAAAAGAGATAATTTCTGCTAGTGTTCATATTTACAATTATAAACGAAAATCTAAGACATAAAATACAGAAAATAGTTAAACCTTTTTTGAAACTTTCATTTGTTATTCTTTCGGAATTGGGTGGACAGAAGGTAGTCCAAAGGTACGGGATTTGAAGATTGGAAGATGATTGGTATTAAAACTACGAATAAAGGAGGGAATAGAATTCCATAAGGAAGAGGAACGGATGAGGAAAGATCTAAAGATGAGGGCAGAGTGAACCACCATGGTTTGAACTACGATTTCTTAAATCGCGGGTCCAATAAAAAAATATATGTTACAAGAAAATTTTTTTTTTTAATAATTTATTTATTCATATTTACTACTGTATAAGTTATGATGAGTCAGAATCTAAGCTTCAAAAAAAAG
>NW_027104663.1:27676-49377 GCF_000696795.3 Halyomorpha halys | reverse complement strand
TGTCCAGATTTAGTCCTAAGTAACGGATCTGTTTAACAGGAATGAGTGGGGTATTACTAAAAGATACTGTAGGGCAAGACGAAGGGTTACGTAGAAGGGTAAATGTAATTTGATGGGATTTATTGGAATTTATTTTAATCCTCTAGTTTTGGCACCATTCTTCGAGGGTGGTGATGTGGGATTGGAGGGATTGGGATACAATGGAAGGATCATTATTCACTGACCATAGGCAAGTGTCAGCGGCATACGTGGTGAGAATAGTGTTAGGATGGTTGGGATGTCAGCTGTAAGAACTATATAAAGGATATGACTAAGGATACTACCCTGAGGTACACCAGGAGGCTGAGGAAACAGGGATGATGACTCATCTGGAATCTTCTACAAGATAAGAACGCACGTCGAATATTGCAGCACTTACTAGATAAACGGTCTAAACTTCCGATTTATTACAAAAGACTGATCTACATGACTATAACAAGGCCTATCAGGAGATATGGAGTTGAGCTTGGGGGCTACACTAAACTATCGAATTCCTCCCAAATCCAATCCTTACGGTCCAAAATCCTTTGTAAGCTCCTTAATACTCTATACTTTGTCACATATCAAGTCGTCCATCAGAACCTGACTGTTATATATGTTGCCGATTTGGCCAGAACCAGATAGGATGTAAAAAGAAACATTTTTTTTTCTTAATTTTGTCCCGGAAAGGCATTGTTGGACATCATCTATACTATTGCCTTCGATTCTTCGCATCCATGTGATTATATAAAGGTAACAAAGAGTAACTTACCTATTGAAGCACTGTAATGTTTAAATCTTAAAATAAAAATCTTTATTAAAATCCCTACTTCTTATTGCTTATTCTCTCACAAAAGAGGAAATGATTTCATACGAGTATTTCTATGTACATCGGCCAAAAACGAATATATGCATTTAAAATATGTTCAGTGATTTTTAAATATTTTCCAACAATAGTTTTAAAGTCATTGAAAATATAAAAGAAATAAATTCCAATTATTTTTACTTTTGGTTTTAACTTCGGTATATACCATAACTTCTACAAGATCTAATCTATATTAAGAACAATCTAGTTCTCGAAAAGAGCTCTTAAAGGACACAAATTATGTTTAGACTTTGATACGTAATGAATATGAGTAAGTGTTTGTAATTGTTAAGAGGCAAGTTGATGATCCTACAAGCTTCGTGACCTCAAAGTTCTCGAGTTTAACTTAATCTTACAAACTTTCTACTTTAATTGATGTCGAATTACTCGATAATTGACCCATAGTTCAAAAGTTTTTAAAGGCTTTCTAAACTTGAGCGAAGTATGCTGCTGAAACACTTAGCCTGCATATATCACCCCTCTCCCAATGTCTAATGTTTATTTAAAGAAGCTTTCACTACTATACCTTATTGTATGCTTATTTGTATTTCATATGTGTGTGTGCATGTGAATAAATATAAGATTTTATTAAAGTGCATCGAATTTTTTTTTTAATATCCTTTGTTCACTTTGTGAGATCAACAAAGGACATATTTATCTCCGTGATAGTTAATGCAAAGAGATTAGAAAAAGTCATTTTAATCATCGCTTGTAACGTTTCTATATTCTTAATTTTTTGCCTAGTGGAAACAATTTATAATAAATTAAGTAGCATCAAATTCTCAGTCGAATGAGTTCCATGACCTTATGTTTGTGGTTAGTAAACCATAAACTGTAATATTTTTTTTCTGATTTTAATAAACGTAGAGGAAAAAGTAATTTAACAAGTTAGATTAAAGAAAAGAATATTTACAGTGAAGAGTATAAATAGAAATGAAATTCAAAAAATTATTAAACATATTAATGAAAAGGGAATTAATAATAAATAAAAAATATATGAAAGAGAAATAAAAAAAATATAGTACATACTCAAAATACGGTAATGATAACAAATAAAATTTGATAAAAGATATAGAGAGAAATGCTTTATTCAACCATGCTGCCCAAGTACATCGGGTTGCTACATTACACAGCATAAAAAATACAGTACATACTGAAATACGGAAATAAAGAATGAAGGAAAGCCAAAGAAGATTTTTTTATTTCATTTATATACATTTATGTATATTATCATTTAATATTGTATTATTTTATTTCATTTTCCTGACCTTCATTTTATTTCCTTTCACTTATTTTCCGTCTTTTAGTATGTACTGTATTTTTTTTATATTTCTCTTTTATCTACTTTTTATTATTTCCCTTTTCATTATATTTTTGAATTCCGTGTGTATTTATAATTTTCACTATACATATTATTTTCTGTTATTTATTCTAACTTTTTCATTTTTAAATAAATTTTCAAATATTTAACGTAATTTTTTAACCACAATGTGGTTTATTCTAATTTTCATGTTATCTTGCTTCATTACTATATCATATAAATGTAGTTGTTTTATTTATTTATTTATTTTTATTTAGCTCTAATTAAGCAAAGTTTTTTTTTATATCTTTATTGAGATTTACTACTGTGTATTAGATAATACATTCTACACAAATTTGATCTTAGTGAAAATGGAGTGTTACAGGCGTGTAGAGAAACTACCCATTGGTTGATGGCATTTTATAATATAAGGTCACGAGGCCATCTACTTTTCAGGCGCCTCGGAGGATTGTCAGGAATAGAAGAGTATGCAAGGTTAGAAATTAGTGGGTCTGGGTGGTTAGGGAGTTCCTAAAACTGAAAAATGATTTTAAGAAGAAATTTAGTCATAAAATGCGTTTTTGACCTGAGAATAACTTTAAAAATTTTACCTTTAGGAAATTGTCCGAATTTCTGAACAGCGGTCCGAATAGCTTATATTTCAAGATAAGTATGGCAAAGAAGGTGAGGGTAGAAGGACTTCGTAACTCAGTCTGTTGTAAATCATGAATTCTGGCACTGTTCTGTAAGATATTTCCCTTTCAATTAACCAATACAAGTTTTTGATGCATTATGTCAACATTACTGCAGTTCTATATGGCTGGTAAAGTACTATACTATACCACGTTAAGTATTGTACACTTAGTATAAATGGACATTGCACATAGTTACGTGCAATCAATAGTAAAGTTATTAAATAATATCGAGAAAAAGAAGATTAATAATGAATCATTAAAAACTCTATTTACTATAATTTCACTGATCCCACTTTGAATTATTAGAAATGAAAAAAAGCGGAAATTTCATATGAAATAGTCCAATAAATACCTGATCTAAGCTTATTTATATAATTTTATTTAATTGATTATGTATGTAATGAGGTTCTGTATGCTAACTTCTTTGTTGTGTTAGCTAACTATGATACTGTATAACTCTATTCCTGTTCATTCATTTCTATATACTAGAGACTTTTTAATATAGATACTATTAATTATTATTAATTCAAAGACCTTTGAACTTGGTAATATCGTCGAGACCAAAGTACATTGCAACATTTATTATATTCTAGTTGTTAGAGGACTTAACTAAGCCACAAAATGACTTTAAAGCCTTCGTCATGAAGCTTTGCCATCAACATAAACCACAACCGCAGAAGCCTTTGTTGAATAATTCAATAGAAATTCCAAATAGTTAGCTGATTTGTCCATTGTGCGAACTGTAATCCAATTACCAGAAATTGTCTTGTAGCTACTTCTTGTTCTAATTAAAACACATGCTGTAGTGGTCATCATGAGATATGTATTGACAATACCGGGTTGAGAATAAAGTTAAGTTTTATTTAAAAGGTATTCTGGGTATTGATTATCTGTACCTGCCGGCTCATAAATATCAAGAAAAAAGAGCGATCTTGAGGTCAGGGATATTAAGGGTCAATAAAGTACTCACTGAACAGATATTACAACAGACGGTAACCATAAACAGCAGAGAGAGGAAAGTACTTTGGGTCGAGATCATGGGAACCTGACCAACGGGTAGGTCGACCCCAGATCTATACCCTCGAACATAATGAGCCAATGAAATGGTGAAAGACAAGTGAAGTGGTGTAATGAGGAGGCATTCTTCAATCCTTCTTGAGATAGGACAGTTGAAAGAGCAGCAAAGACACCTGCAGGGTTGGCCATCCGTAGCTCAGGTGGTTGAGGCGCATATCTATGCCACCTTGGAATTTTGGCGCCTCCGATTCAAATCTAGCCAGGGGTGTCGATTTTCATTTCTGTGCCGGTCCTACGTAATGAAGGTTGGCCCCCTACCATGGTTAGAATAGATTGATTACCTCTAAATAACCCTCTCTCCCTCCCGTATGAAATGACTAGGAAGGGAGACATAAAAAATAATATAAGCAACCTGCAGGGGATCATCCAAGGTAATCATCACCCAGATATACATATAGCATACCTCCTATATGTATGTACCAGATATTCAATAACATCATTATAGGAGAGTATGAAAAAAAAAAAAAATGCAGGGGATTCCAGCAAAACGCAGAGTATGAGGAAGAACTGCCAAAGCCAACGTGGACCGAGAAAGCCGAAAACCACAACGCACAGGAGTTGGAAAAATCATTCAATATTTAATGTACGTTCTCTATTATATCAATTATGCCTCAGTAATGCTAAACCGACATGATTTTATTGTTCAAATACCTTGCATGTCTCCTGATTAGCATAGTTTAGAAAATTGGTGAACACAACACCATTGGAAAGGATCTAATGTTAGTTAAACATAATTACACCTAGCCTATCATAGCGAGGGGATCTGTGGGATCTTCTTCTAATTTCTTGGTCTAAATATATAAGAAATAAATTTCTAAGAACTGTGGTTCGGTTCTTATTGGTAACTAATAGATATATAATATGATAGAAATACATAAATTAAAAATAAAATGCTGTTTATAAAGCCGTAGAGGCAGAGACAGCCAGAAACTTAGCATATGCTTTATAAGTGTTTTTGACCTCTAATGATCAGTTATTTTATTCTTTTTTTCTGTTTATCACTTTTCCGAATCTCATTTCCATCACTATAAGTTCACTTGCACGTTTCTTAAGAATCATCCAACTTTTATATTTTTATTTAATACCAGATCGGCCTGGTGGGCCTTACATGGTTAATGCAAGAGTTACATTAATTTTTATCAATTGTTTTAGGGGGGATACAGTCTCTAACAAAAAGACACCACTAACTATATACAACGTTATGTATTTAAAAAAAATAATAATAATTCGTAATAAGAGAGAAAAGTAAAGTTAATAACAAAAACTATGATATTTATGGATTTATCAAAATAAATAATTGACTTCTAATGGAAAAAAAAGTTAATTTAAAATAAAGATGAAAAAAAAAATTAAAATAAAATAAAATTTTAGAATGACAATAATAGAACTGATAAATATAGAACTTATAACAGAATATCTTACAGTAGACTGGGCTACAGTCTTCGGGTTGTGGTTGGCTTTCCCAAGTTTTAGGTCACTGTTCCTTTAACTGTAGATAACTGGGAGTGGAACTTCATGAATCGATTTTTGATATAATCCTCTATTGACTCCATTTGTAATTCGCAATGCAATTGGCTATTTCTTATGAACCATTAACTGCAATTCTAACGACTTTATTTTGAAAGGATTGTAATTTACTTCTTTTCCTAAAGGACGCCGCTCCCCAGAGTTCACAGCCGTACATCAGCAGTGGCCTGAGGATTGTTTTAAATATAGGAACAGTTGTTTCTGGTTTTAGTTTGGAATTTCTGTTTACGATAGGATATAACATTGCTAACCTTGCATAAGTTTGAGATATTCTTGGATTTGAGTAATTTATATTAGATCTTTTACCAATCATTTACCCTTTTTATTTTAAATTATAAAACAATACCAATAACAAAACAACCTTCTTATATCATTGACCTCCTACCGATCTCTATATCTCTAGCTACAGAACTGTCTCCTTTAAAAATTCGTTTGCTTTCCGAGCTCCCTCATTTTGGACTCCTTACCCATATCCATCCGTAAAGCTACCACCTTAACTTCATTCAAACATCTACTATATATCCACCTCTTAGACTATCAAATTATGTGGACTTGTGAATAATAGGAAGCGTTATAAGCATAGATAAATATGTATTTTGTTCATATTTTATTTTATTTAAATAATAAAATATAGCCAGACAAAAGCTGCTAAAACTGTTTCTAATTGTTATTCTTAGAGGACCAATTGTCCTAGAATAAAGATTGATTTTCATTCATTCATATATCTGAAAATGTGTAAATCGTACGTTTAATCCATTTTCAACTTCTAGGGGGAAAAATGAAATATATGAAACATGCGTCCTCCTGGATCTCGCGGAACAATACCAGATAGAATATGGAGCTTCTTAGGAGGCCTAGGTCTTAGCATTGGGGATATCTTAGCGGATATTGATCTTGGTGGAAAATATTATTTTGGACTCCCTGGGGATCATACACCATCACCTACATGGGAATTAGCTCGGAGATTATTCATTGTTTTATTTTAATATGTAGACCTATCGATTTGTGTGTTTTAACTTATTCATTCATTAAATTATTTTATTTTATTAGCAATATTATTTTTATTTATTTGTTTTTTAAAAACTTATCTATTCATTCAAGTATTTATTCTAACTTTTTATTATGTTTTCCTTTAAATCCATGTATTAGTTTTGTTTTGGTAAAATGTATTTATTTCTTTTTCGGTAAACTGATCTACAGCTGTGACTATTATTAATAGTTTGATCTCACATTGCCTTCTAATAGTTAATTTGTTTAACGGGTCATTGGAGAGGATCTGAGAGGGTGAATCCGGGAGAGTGAATTTGTCGATCAAAAAAAATAAAAATTGTGAAATGGAAGGAACAAGAAAGGGAAAGAGAAAAAAGAAATGAATTGAAATATTTGTGTTTAGTGTATAGACTGGAATTGATCGTAAAAGGAAACTGTGGGGGTAAAAAACTGTTTTATTTCTATTTTATTAAATGATGTGAATGTATATAATCGCCTATACCCCATCCTAGATAGATTCCGAACATATAATCCCTCATCATCAGTTTGGATTCCGAACATTCCACCCCACAATCCAGCCATGTCATTGTGTGGTGTACATTGTCTCGTCTTCTTTGGAGCGCGGAATGTAATGCGTGGAAGTCTTTTTCGATTTGGAACAGGCATTTGATCGAGTATTGCACCCGGGACTGCTTTACATATTCCGTAGATTCCTATATTTCATTCCTTTTTCATCGATAGATTATTCCAAGTAAACCATAATGTTAACGCTCAGCATTAATTTTTTAAAAATACAATTTGGATATAAATATGATCCTTATAACTTTAACTGATTTATGTTTACTAAATTAGGTTTAATTGTAGCTGATATTAGCATTGAAGAGGTCAGAACTCCGAAGTAAGAAAGCTATTGCAGGTATTGGACTATTCATGAATATGGACAAAAAGAGACGGGCTCTCTCCCAACTTCCTATCCTGTCCCCGTGCTGTGGCTCCGTGTTCCCGAGGTCCTTTGGGCAAATGGACTGCGAAATTGGCAAACTTTTAGAGACTGTCGAACACATCATATGAAAGTGTTTTTTCATCGAGGGACAATGGAGATATAAACTGATCTCATATGACATTTGTTCAAACATAGTTTCAGATCCCTTATATATTTCTTCTGCATACGTCGAAGTAGTTACTGTTCAAGTTTTATGATGGATTTCGTTTCTGAAGATACATTTGTTTTATTTGCGTATTGGCCATCATACAAAACATACAAATTTAAGTCCCAATGATGTTATATTTGTGTTAAATCGCCTATACTTCAGATGCATCCACTGGTCAACTGATCACATCAACTTGTTGTTCAGGGATCTTTATCTTAGTATCAATTTCTTTATAGGCCTTTTAAGTGTTAACTTAAAATGTCTTAAAGTGAATAATAATAATAATAAAGGTCTAACGAACCTAATCGATGCCGATACCACTAAACGCTCTCTGCATACATCCTTCCAGTGATGCCCCTTCAAACCCGATTCCACCAAATCAGTTTTAACGCAATCCTCCCATCTACGTTTAGGTCTACCCCTCGGACGTATTTATTAACATAATAGGAATCCGCTCGTTACTAAGCCTTACACAACCTTACACGCCCATCTTATACGCCGCAGTGCTATAACTTATATTATATTTACTGGGTGTAAGTCCCTTAATTCAACGTTGTGTAATCTTCTAAATTCTCCCGTTAATTCATCCTTTTCCGGTCCAAATATTTTGCCTAATACTTTATTTTCGAAACCCCTATGACGTTCATCCCTTAGTATAAGAGGGCACGCCTCACGTCTTAAAGTGAATAGAAATATAAAATAAGTTATGACCCATAACTTGGGTACTTGTCCCAGAGATGCAACCTGTTCTCCTCACACCTTTTTAACCCACATACCTACATATCTCTTTTATTCACATGCCACTTTTATACTTTTACAATAGCTTTTACCAACTCAGTATCTCGTTATATAATTGATGAAAACCTGCAATGTGGGCCAAAACGTTGGTTATCAATAAATAGCTAAAACTATTTCCAAATGATTTTCTTGACCGCAATCTATACAGTCTCCTTCGAATTGACCTACGGCTAAGTATACAAAATAAAAAACGATTTTGCTTATATTAATTCGTTGAAAACATTTATGTTTTATTATATTTCTAAATACACCACTAATGCCTGTTGAACAGATTCGATACGTAGGACTCCATCTTGACAAGAGACTTACTTGGAATCCACACACAAGACTGAAACGACAAGAAACTGCACGTAGATTCCGATTGCTACAACACTTACTTGACAAACGCTCTAAACTTCTCATTCACTACAAAAAATTAGTATACACTACAATAATCAGACCAATTTGGACATATGGAATTGAGCTCTGGGGCTCCACCAAACCATCAAATTCTTCCCGCATCCAATCGTTACAATCCAAAATCCTACGTTAAATCCTTGATGCTCCTTATTACGTCACAAATAAACTCATTCACAAAGACCTTAACATCCCATTCGTTGCAAATTTGACCCAAAACAGATATGCGTCTTTTTATTCCAAACTCCTTAACCATCCACCCATTAATTCTTAATCTTTCATCCTTAACAATCCCTGATAATCCTCCGAGGCGTCTGAAAAGAAGATGGTCACGGGACCTTCTAATTTAAATTAATGTTTGAAGTACCACCACTGGGTGGTTCCTTCCCAAGATTTTCAAGTGTATATGAAAAATACTACATATTTACCTATTGTATTATTTTGTACAGTTGTAAATTACATTAAATAAATAATTTAAAAAAATGTTTTATTATTATCCTATGTAAACAGTGTACATAGAATGCTATTACTATATTTTTTAGAAATAGCTATATCAATAACATTTCGTTGGATCAGCATTTAACAGAAGGCATCAGAATGTAATTAATATTTTTCGAATAAAAATTTTGCTGGTAGGATGCCGCTAAACACACCTTAAATTATATTCATCCTAGTCTATGAGTTTGATATAGTGAAAGTAATAGATACGATTTAAGATTGTAGAGTTCAGATTTGGTTGGGTAGGACTCTGTGACGGATTTCAGGAAATTAAAGAAGAGTTTGTGCGCTCCGCCTTTGAAGTTTATTCACTACCTAGTTGTTTGATTTCGAGTCCTTCTACCTTAGCTTAGTGATTTAGGATCCCATGTCTATCCGGCTTTGATTTGTGTAAGGAAGCTCTTCGGGTAAGGTAGGTACTTATCTTGTAAATTCTATGCTCTATTTTTCTTTACGGTTGTAGTAGATGATTATCAGTCGTGCTCCCCTGGGATCGGGGAGAGATTCAGGGCATATTCGGCCTCTATTAAATTAATTATCTGATCATTCATTGTATCAAGGGATAAACCTGGTGGTTGAGCGTAGGTTTTAACCGTTTCTTTTATCCTATAACCGTTACACATTAGTTAAAAAACTCTCCAATCGTGGCCAAAACTCATAATGCTTTCGAAAGTTAAGCTATGATATAATTATATTATAATTCTTGAAGGGAAGGAAGGGAGTCAGTAATCATTTTAACGGCAAAGTAAACAATTTAACAATACTAATAAACTTAAAACTTATTTTAATTTAGTTATTAAAACAAAAAAATCTGTACCGCTACAACCCATGAAGGGTCAGGGGTTTAGTATTTTGTAAAGATGTACGGTTACTAGACCAACGGTTGTGCAAGGAGGCGATTTGGGCAGAATCACGCTCGATCGCCAGATTTTCCCAATTTAAGAGGCTGGGTGGACCCCAGGAGGGCTCCATAACCCACAGGAGTTGACTCAAGGCTACAGTGTAACAGAAAACAATTTTCTGCCCAGCCGGATTCGAACTCGGGTCCTTGGAGTTAATAGCCACGCTCTTTACCACGTGGCCACCGCGCTTCCTTTATATAATTAAATGAGAAAATGAATTTGAATAAACATCCGGCATAGAGGACCTTATGTACAATTATTCGTATACTCTGGCTTCACCCGTCTATATAATGTATATTCATACATTCTTCATTATACCAATGTTATAGGTTTCAATTATTATTTTAAAAATCTTAATGTATAACAGCACATCTGTATTTAACTCTTACTCACTCAAACTCAAAAACGACAATGCCTATGAAGTTGAAATTATAATTGTTTTTTCCAGTCATGTTAAAGATTTGTGATTGGTCGGAAATTGGGTGGGAAATAAAAACAATTTAATATATACATATTACTTAAAGCTAAAAGGTAATAGTAGATCCAAAAATATACATTTCTAGGGAATATACGACTAATTTGAAGTATAGATAAATTCCTGATTTATTTTCTTCGTGATTTTCAGAGTTAACTTGAACCTTCAGGAAATCCAATTAGGGTGACATCAATGGCAAGGAGTCAACAAAACATACCTCACTATAAACCTATTTACTAAAATTAAATCTACCTACATAGAAGTAGTTGTGCAAAGTTTCTTTGGCATATTGAACATTAGAATAATTCGTCAAGCCTGCTATCTTTCCAAAATCTTTTTCTAAATACTCAAAATAATGGGGTGTATAGGAAAAAATTACCAATTTTCAACCAAATATTATTTGTATTATTATTTCTTTGATATATAATACAATTAATAATCAAAGTATAGTCCATTGTTATCTACCGTCATTAGCCACTAGTTGCTCGATCCCACGCTGATACCAATCTTTGGGATGGCTGTCAAAAAACTCTTGGACCACATTTTCAACGCAAAATTATTAATTTTTTTCCCATGAAGGAAATGGGCCATGGATTAAAAAAAAGTATTAATCCTATGATGCGAGGTCTGGATTTCCAACCCATGAAGTTCTTTAAATTTTCTTTGACTCGATGAGAAGTGATTGCTGATTGCTGAGGAGTAAGTTCGCGAAGGACCAGTCTACTGCTCTTTTTTCACCTTCCCCATGGAAAGTAGATAGCGACTAACAGTATCTTTCGACACACAACACTCCCTGGCAAGTTCGCGAATACTTGTTGACGGATTTGACAGCTTCCATCAGAACCGTATCAATATCCATTAATGGTAACCCAGAGTCCTTCTTCCTTTCCAACGTCGTATCTCCACTGTTAATCTTTTCAAACCACCGCTGCGCTAAGCATTGGTCAAGGACACCTTCCCCTTCATATTTAACAATTTCACGAGTTGCTTCAGGGGCTATAATTTTTTTTTTTATACGAGAACTTCGTAGGACATAGTAAACTGAGGCTTCTTTTAAAGAAGTCGAGTGGAATTACACAAGCTCTAGAGGGATTATTAAGTATTGGTAAGTATTAAATAAGATTAAAATATATACAGTCCTTTGAAATCTGAATTTGATAAAACGGTAATTTTTATACACCCCATTATTATAGGAGAACTAACTTGTTAATATTTTTTTATTAAAGAAAAAAATAAAATCACGTGCTGAAGTTTTTTTTTATAATTCAGTTGTGTCCAGCCTCTTGTTGACATTTGAAGGACGAATGTGCAATCATAAAAGTATCGTAAAAAACACAAATATGTTTCAAAAAGTAACTAAACCTTATATATTATACGAGTAAATTCCATTTTATGAAAATTTAGTTTAGTGCGCGCATCAACAATTTTTTTATTTAGCACCTGAGAAGGCAAAATTTTGTTCCTGCCAAAAATACTTTAACAAAATATAACAAAGCCCGGGATCAGGAGAGATTGACACGCTCGGCAGTCTCCGATTGTTCTATCTGAAAAGCTATGTGTATTTCTCTTTTTGTTAATTATCAAATTATTTTATAGTTCGTATATACATTCTGCAAATAATGATAAAAGGTTAATTATTTCTAATAAACAAAATCCAAGATACTTTGGAGGATTATTTTTTAAGAATTCTTCGCTTGATTCCTGTTAAACTACTTCAATGAGAATAAGACCTATCTAATGAGTTATGATTTTAAATTGCTATACCGAGTTTGATCAAAATCGTAAGGGCTGTTTTTGAGAATATCCTAAAAAAAAGGTAAAATCTATTAGAAAAAAAGAAATTTTCTGTTGTTCGAGTTTAATGAAAAAAAACTCGATTCACTCGAAAAACTCGACCGCACATTCCTTAATATTTTAAATTTTATCTTGGTTGTTCATACGTACACAAATACAAGCATTCATGCCTGCACACACATAGAAACCATTCTTTGAAACCTCATTTGTAATTCGAACTAATTGTAGTTGGGAACTCTAATTCGAAATTTTCGTTAAAACTTCACAGCTATTGTCCTCTTCTAATGTCCTCAACTAAAATTTATTTTTACATCCTTTATTCACCTTGATTTAATTTATCTTTATGAACTTATAGTAGAGGACGAAATCAAAGTTATGAATTTGTTAATAAATTCTATAAAATCAATTGTTTTTTTATAAATAGAATCATCTATTAAATTATTTCTTGAGGTATAAATATGAATTACTACTAACTCCAAGGACGCGGGTCGAATCCAGTAGGGCAAATATTTTCCGTGCAACCCTGTGGGTTCTGGAGCCCTCCTGGAGTCCACCCAACCTCTTAAAGTGGATACCCTTAATTGCGTAAAATTCTGGTGGAGTGTGGTTCTGACCAAATCATCTCCTTGCACAACCGTTGGTCTAATATTAGTACTATATTACAAAGTTCTTCACTATTAACCCTTCGTGGGTTGGAACGGCACAGATGTAATAAAGTATATAGATATGACCTTAAATAAAAGCTTTTTATTTGCCTTGTTGTAAAAATAACAAGTAATTTGATGTTTATAGTGGTGCATTTTAAAATTTAGGATGTATTGCTGGAGAACCGGACATGGAACCATATTGCTTCATTTATTTTTTTACTTCCTTTCTTTGTTTATTGTTGTTGAAACTAATAAACAATAAAGAAAAGCCGAAGTGTTCTGAACTGTGACAAAATATCTCGAGTGATTTCAAAAATAAATTTAAAAAGTTGAAAATGAAACTTCAAAAAGAATAAAAAAGAATGAAGTTGAAAAATATAATGACACTGTCACCAACAGAAACTCTGGATTCCTGTCATTGAAAATGTTTCTGTTTAATTTCTGACCCATGTTCGGAATTATATAATGACCTTATTATAATTTTTAATAAATAAGTTAAAATTAATGTTATGATAAAATAAAATATACACTATAAATATGGCAAAATTAGGTATAACATTTACACATGGCCTGATGAGCTTCTATCCAAGCTCCTGATTTTAATAAAAATTACTTTATACATATATAGTAAATGAAATGTATACTTTTACGAAGTATTCTTCCTTTGATTGCCTTGTGGCATTATAAGGTGTTGATATCAGTCCAGCTAAGGTGGTCTTTAGTCTAGCTAGGAATTAATGGAAATGCAAAAATTAAGCAAAAAAAAAAATAAGCTATAAATGAAATTAATATCTAAAATTGCCATGGATACAACCATTGAAATTAATGAATCATTGATAAATTAATATTGTATCCACGACAATTTTAGCTATTAGTTTCATAGTTACCTAACTCTGACGGTAATAAAAATATAAATGTGATGTAAATTGTTATTGAATATTGAAATGACATCATGCTGTATTGTCGAGAATCAATCCATTGGTAAAACACCATTAAAAATTTTTGAATAGGAGATACTGAGGCCATCTTCTTTTCGGATACCTATTAGTATTTTCAGGAATAGAAAAGAATCCAAAGTTAAATAAAAAAAAATAATAGGTTTAGAAGTTTATCATGGATCGATTGATGTCTGCTACTGGCTAAATTGTTATTATATGGAATATTTAGGTAATTCTGGCTAGTTTTATTTGTAACAAAGTATTGTGGATTATAAAAAGGAATTTGGTAGTTTTAGTGGAACCTAAAAGCTCAACTACGTATGTTTAGATAGGTCTACTATTGTAGTCAAGTAAATCAGTCTTTTGTAATTGATTGGCAATTATATCGTTTGTCTATTAAGTATTCTGACAGTAGGATTTAGTCACTCTAAAATACGTATCAATAGTTTATGTGAACGACAAACGAGGTTTAATCAGAGAGAAGTTAATTATAAATATTTTTTATTATAAATAATCATTACTAAAATATAAAACCAAAATAAATTATTTTTCATAAAAAATTGACTCACCAGACTTCCTAAAAAGAAAATACAAATTATTTTATACTAATCTTTAATTTAAATTTAGGATAAGACTTAAAACTAGGATAAAATAAACAGGATATAGGATAAAATAAAATATAAATTATCAGTAATATTTAAAAAATTTTATGCGAATTCAGAAGAAAAAAAATCTATTATTAGTTACAACCGCGGCCGGCAGACAGGTGGTTTTATTTTTATGATCCATATAAGAAACGAGGTTTAATTTGAGAGATGTTTATTATTAATATTTTTATTATAAAGGTTCATTATTTATATATAAAAAGACAAAATCAATTATTAGTTATAACTTAAAACATCCATACAGTCTTAAAACTTCTTTATTATTTTATAATTTTATATATGTGATTATATAAAAGCATTATGAGAAGATACACAGAGATCCTTCAAAGAATATGATGTGGCTGAATACTTCTTATGTTATAGACCTAGTAATAAGATTACAAATTTCTAGAGCAAAATAAAGGATAAAGAAGAGACAACAAATCGATGGGGATTGGTATATAAATGGCCATTGTCTGAATTGTCAAGCAATATACAAGATTGGGAGAAAGAACAAATCACCATAATAATAAAATACCAAAAGAAAACTGCATTGGTGTAATATATATCTAAAAATAAGCATAATTTTGATTTTGAAAATACAATGATTTTTCATAAATAAAAAAACACCTTCAAAAAGAAGAATGTTGGAGGCTACTTACGCCTAATACATACGCGAAATACATACGCCTAAGAAGTAAAGAAGTAACTTTTTTTTTTTCCATCGCTTTGGTTCTTTTATCTTTTTTTTCCGTTTTATACTTTATTAATTTTATTTTGTTATCACTCTGTTTCGGGTTACCTACGGTAGCCGAAAGTCTGAAATGGATAGGAGGAGCTGCTATAATGTAGGCAGCGCTAGCGCCCCATATGGCCAATATCAGAACCTACCACCTCCAGTGCTCTCTGTAGTAAGGAAAAATCCCGGACAAGAGAGAGCCATCTTGTCTTCTGCCAGAATCAATCGTTAGTAAAATCTACCATGAGTGAGTAGATTTACTGGAGTGGTTCCTAGCAGCAGAGGAGAGAGAGGCATAGGAATGCGGAGGGAAGAAAGGAAGCATGGAGTAAGTCCACCCAGTTCAATATATGATGATGAGGTCAACTCCACATCATCATCAACCACCTCATTATATCTACAATTATCCATAGCCCAGTCATTCAAAATTAATTAACCCTTTGAACCATAAATGTAAATCGGCCAACCCCTACACCACCTGTAACTTATATAATAGAATTTTATTTTCATTTAATCATGTTTTATATTTCAATTATACAGTCTACTTAAATCCAACCAGCCAACCAAAAAGAGAATGTGTGCCTGGCATTCAGTTGAAGGCATACTTCATACACCTTCCTTTTTTTCTCTTTCTTCTTTTTCTATCCTTATCCTTTTTTTTCTTTATAATTTTCACTTTCATGTGAAGTCATATCCCAATATGACTTTAAAAGAATAATAGATACAAATAATTGATAAAATTAGTGATAGATATATAAAAATACATAAAAAAAAAATAATAACAGATAGATATAAAAATTAACAAATGTTCTTTTGGTTTTGTAAGGACAAATAATATATAATTAAATCTGGTTGTTTAAATACAAATATGAATGAATAAATAAACTAGAATAAAATTGAAGATATAATGAGGATATATCAAACCTGAGATGTCAAGGTAGGTTACTAAATGCAGTGTTGAATTAATGATTTGGTGAAATATAAATTGTAAACTAAATACTGTAATAAGTGTAACTGTGAAAATAATAGATAATTAAGTAATTATTGTATAATAATAATTGTTTCCTAATTAAAGAAGTTTTATAGGTAATTGACTAATGATAAAAATTAACAAAGGCATAGTAACCTGCAATAATGTGTTAAGCGATGTTTGGCTATGATATTGTGAGTATGGTAGGAAATTAAATTTTTTTAATGTTTTTAGAAGAGTGTAAAAATAATAATGAAGTGTTGAGACTTTATAGTTGTTCTTGTTATAATTAATCTGTCTCAACCAAGAATTTTCATTATATATAAAAATGAATATTTTTATAGGAATATTTTATTTAAAAACTTCCTGCACTATTTCAAAAAGTTTCATGAACCCAGGATTTGACCCCGTCTCCAGAAAGGAACTGAAAGGCCACATATTGCGAAAAGAGGGAAGGAAGTATTCTACTTAACGGCCTGGAGAGGACTACCTGGAGTAGAAGTAACCATCCGAGCAGCTCCTCAGGTTGTATTTCAAAGGGTGAAATATCTGCGGCTCCTTAATCGTCCTGCTTTAAAAGCTTTCGGATGACGTCAAGTCAGGACTCTATTCTTACTATTCAACTTCTAGCTATAATCTATATATCGTAGGGAAGGATTTATCATTTCGAAAATCATTTTTGGCTTTTAGATTGCAAATAAAACTATAAACACTTTGGGCGAGCTTTCAAAAAATGTTCTGGTTGGAAATCATTGCAAAAGTATGGAAGACAGAAGGCAATTAAGCTAAAAAACCAAAACAATAAAAACTAACTGATAACATAGCTGTTTTCAGTTTGCACTTTACAATTACGTTGGATTACTGCCATTGTAAAATCACTACAGTCTGAGGTGAAACCAAAATATGCAAACAGTTAGTATTTATAGACTGGTTCTGTAACTTAATTGAGCGAATTGCATAAATTGATAAAATTATGTTTAAAACTATTAATATGTATGTGGTTTATAATGTGTTGGGCGAGGAATCAAAATGTTATATTTACGCCGTTTTCCAATTTCAGTTGTTTTTTTTTTTTTAAATATTACTCGATTTAACTATTTAGAAGTTTCCTCTTCCTGTCTTAAACAAATATTTTAAAAGTGATTTAGGACCGTAGCTTCCCGGGGGGGGGGGGGTCCAGTGGGGCGGGTCCGGCCGCGAAGGATGGCTTTTTTTTTTGTTTGATCTCCTCTTGTGAGATTGTTGCACGTCGTACATCGACCAACCTATTCGCTATAACTATCTGTTTGAGTAGTCACATAAGTTAGAGTAAATTGAAGGGCGGAAGAGGAGGGTTTCATGTCATTTTTTAATTTCAGACGCTTTTTAAATATTGCTGGATTTAATCATTTTTAAAGTTATTGTTAGTGTGTTATTTAATTTCAAATCAGGGTATCTATATCTTCCTTAAGGAACCTGGTGGATGATAAATGAAGGTCGTGAATTGTTCTCCTGTTTGCTCATTACCTTCTCCGCTCCTCCATTGTACCAGCAGTCTTCTACTCCATGTTGGTAATAATGAATTAATTGAAAGTAGAAATGGTAACTAGTTTGGAAATGAGCTGAGATCTGGGAACTGGCTCGGCCAGTAGGGAGCAGCACCTTAGCTTGCAGTGTCATGTATGTAATCGAATTGAAGTTGAGGTCTGTGGTGGTCCAACGAAACGAAAACTTGATCCTCCACCATGGTTTAAATAGGCTGGTTACCTCTAGATAACTACCTATCAGAAATGACTAGGGAGCCATAAAAAAAAAAAAAAAATGTTTAATAATAATTTTTATCCCCTTTACGTTAGTGACAAACGTGTTGACAGTTTTAGGCTCTATCGTTCCTCCAGCTAGATATACAACGCGACCACCGCTAGACAGCTCACAATGGACAGTAGTATCTGGATTGAACATCGGACTATCAGAATCGCGAAGAACTTTCTGTCGAGTTGCTCTCTGCTGACCTGTGGGACACCCTTTAATCTAAAACAATGGCCAGTATTTTATCAGTTTGGTGTTTTATCGTCACCTGTCCTTCTTTTTGATGGAGTATTGGGAATAGTATCGGTTGATCTGGCATTCATGTACGATTATTCATCGGAGAAAGTTATCTATCAGATGATAGTGCCTTAGCACTTGATTCAAACATCAAACTCGTTTACATTGAAAATCATTTAAAGATTTGAATAATTATTCTTAATAGATCCATTAAGAAAAAAGTTTCAAATTATTAGTAATATAACCTATATATTATAAGGCTTTTTACTTTATTTATATAGTTATTATCTTTTTCGAGATTGGTCATTTTATTAATAATAAGAATTATCCAAATACTCTTAACAATTTCCAATTAAACCATATCACATGTTCAACGTTTCGGCCGATCTATCCATCGTTAAGGACAATGTAATGAAATAGCAGCTGTAATTATAGCTTATTATTAACAGTATGAAAAATATTATTAATTATCATATCATAATAATAAAAAACATATCATATAAAAATATGTAATTTATATATGTCCAGTCACGGATTGGTCAGTATGCTGTGTAATGTGGCAACCAAATGTATTTGGGCAGCATGAATGAATAAAGTATTTCTTTCTCTCTCTAATTGTATATCTTAATTCTAGTGTCACAGCCGTGATTTAGAAAACTTTTCAAAGTTTAAATAAATCAATAAAACATAAACAATAAGGGAAAACATATTTATTTACCAATAAATTTCCAACATTCTATATTTTAATTTACCTCTACTTTCCACTGTTCTATTTTTCACAGTTTTTCTTTTTTGTTATCACTAAATCGTCAAAACAATATATAGCTTATCTCTCTGAGCCTTTAAGATCTCGTATCTAGAATGGCACATGAAAAAAATGCCAAAAAGGCTGCTAAAACAGCCAAGGAAGAGAGAGAGAGACCAAAGTTGAGGTGGTCGGATAATGCGGTGGGTGCTGTTAATTATATCCTAGGAGTCTGAAACTGAATGTTATTGTTATAGTTAGTAATGACCAGAGGAAACAGTTGAAGGAGACCAGGCCTGAAACTGGATTTTAGCGCCAACATAAAAAAAAAGTAATATTTGACAATAAAAATAGTTTATATCTCTCTCAAAGAAAGAAGTTTTAAAAAAATACATTTTCCCCAACGATGGGATTATTCTGAAACGTTCTAATTTCAAAGGATGCCAACGTGACTCTATTGAAGCCTTAGATTTACGGAACGCTCAGTGAAATAAACTTTGTATTGGGGGAATAAACTCCTTCAATTATTCTCCTTTAATTGTCGTTTTTATTCCTTGGAAGCGTCGAAAATAGCACTACAGCGTTATCACTATGAATAATCTTAACTTTAGCTTTAGATAAGCCGACAATTGAGCCCAAGTTAAAGCCAGATCCTTCCTGGAAGAAGTTGTGTGGCCTAATAAAAGTTTTAACAGTTGTGGATAATTCACTGCTGTATTATATCTTCTTCAGGCATAAAGGAACTGTCGTGTATTGCTCAAATACTTTTTTTACTTGTTGTATAAATTCTTACTATTCCAATTGCTACGTTCCAAATGTAGATGGTATTCTACTAGTGCTAGAAGTTCTATGGTATTCTAGCTATGTGCAATACTGCAACAGTGTACTTACGATCAGTCACATATTTGAGAAATGTCATTTTTATTCTGCGAACTTGAGTAGATTGGGAGTAGGGCCGAGTGTATCGGATGCTTTGAATGATGACCAGAAGAACGTGGAAATGATCTTAGTTCTCTTAAAAAGGAGTGGCCTTTTAAATAAGATTTAAACCAGAAAATCTGTTATACGTAATAAAAAATACCAAAAGAAGTAATTATTTAAATTTTTTTTTTCGAAATTATTTAAAGAGAAAAATAAAGTGAAATAGAATTATAAATATAAATGAAACAGAATTATAAAGCACGAAACATGGGCGTTAATGACCTCAGGGTTTTACGCCCTAAAGCCTCAGACAACAACAACAAAAACAACAACAACAACTAGCTATTTCTGTACCTCTACTATATATCTCTATCGTATATCTCTATTGGTTTCTTATGGTAACCAACTTACAATACCTCGAAATGTACTACTTATCTATTTAAACCAAGAACTAGACACCACAGACCCCCTTGATATACTAGACATAATTACTCATTGAATATCCTTCCCAATGGTGCCGTCATCAACTTACTAAACTATGGTAATCAGGCTGCATGCAAGGTATTTAAACTATAAAATCAAGTCGGGATAACATTAGATTATATTTATAGTTATTTACAAATGAAATATATTTTATAAAACAGAGCTTATGAAAATATATAGACACAAGCTTTATTAATATGATATTGGATTGAGAACACTGTGTACCATTGTTACTCTAGTGATTCTAATATGTAATTTATTTGTCATTCAAAAGTACAGTTTAGGACTATCACTTGTCTTATGAGGGTTTCGGGCCTTGGCTCTTTAGGTTTAGACTGGCTTCGGCAGTTCTTCCTCATCAACTTGACTTCGCTAGAGTTTGTCCATGGCTTCGGATGATCTCTGCTGCTCCCGTGTACTCTTCCCACTCCCTCCAAGAATAATACCGTTTTGTTTTCCTGTTCAATGGAATTATTTCCCCCATCTACTTTCCTTCCGACCATTTCATTGGCTGATCGAGTTTCGGGGGCGGAAACTTAACTCAACTTAACTATCGAGGCGGCCTCCGTCCCTTTAATCTCCTAAACCTTTTAATCTTCTGTTTTTCTGCTTCTCATGGTGACTGAACGTGATGCCAAAGCCTAGCCGAGCACCCCTCACATCTAATGGTTGTTTGCTTGATCAGGTACCTTCTCGGAAGTATTTCCTTAATGGTTATCTAGAATAGGCGATACCTTCACTATTTGAGCGGTCACTAATGGTCCTGAAAGAACCAACCCTTTGTACCTCCGAGTCAGTCACTGCTATTATTAGCATTGAAAATATCTATCGAATTAATAAATAGCACAGCATTATGCGTCACCTTTTTTTATATTGTTAGTTTCTTGTTATATTATTTTCATCGTTTATCATACTATAATGGTTGTTATCTGGTTTTGATTACAGTCCTAATTAAGGCCTTTAATTCAGTGCGATGGTCAGCACAAATGGAATACATTTTACTTATTAGTGTTCTTCAGTCTTTACCCCTGATAATATTCTTCTCAAATTGAATCCGAGGTTAATTACATCATTATCATTAAAAATTAAAATTTAGCCATTAT
>NW_027104663.1:14575-24463 GCF_000696795.3 Halyomorpha halys | reverse complement strand
CTTATATAAATTCTCCTATATAATTCTTTCTTAAATTTAAGTTTGGAAGGTTTTAAAAAGAATAAAGTTAAGAAAAAAAAGGATCAAATTTGTTTTTAAATAAACTAAACCACTCTCAAACAAGAATATATTAATAAAAACGAATCTATTATTATTATTTTTATAGTTTTGGAATCAATGTAATCATTTATCACTATTACTTATTGGCCAAGGTTGTGGAAGATTGTAGTATTTATCAAAAAATAAATATCATAACTATTTACAATAATTACATATCATTCCTGATCAAATTATTTTACACTGAGATCCACAATCTATCTCATTGTTAATTAATTGTCTGCAATTCCCCAGCCATGAATCAGTTAACTTATTGAAAGGATAATTACAATAATCTATTATCATAAGTTGGATAATTAGTGTTAATTGAGCTGTTGTGGCCCCCAGTGGCTGTGTCAGGCCCTTGCTTTGTGTTGTACACGCTGACCGAACGTATACGTAATTAATACTCCTTAGGAGGCTGTATTATACACTCAGGAGATAATATTCAAAAAATAAAAACAAAATTCATTGTTTGAAGATATTTTTTTTTTCATGTATATTAATTCATTTAGTTTTAAAAATTCGACATTTTAGCCTTGTTAGTCTATTTCATTGAGGATAAGGATAAAGCGTATCTGCTAATAACTCAGCAGGAGTGTCCTAATATTTTGTCCCCTAAGAGGTGTCCCGTGAGCACTTATCTCCAGGTAGATGATTTTTAATATTTTATTTATATAATCGGATGTAATGATGATAAACAACTTTACGTATACTTTCAATGCAATTTGAAATTGAAATTGTAAATTGTAGCTCATTTATTACGGGCTGAAGAATCCAGATTTCGTAAAATATGTGAGATCTTCTTGCCCCAGTTCAGGATTTAAAATAAGTAAATTAAATTATTTAAAGAATAAATTTAAAACATAGGAGGTGTCTAGTTGAGCACAATGAGACAAGGCTATACCTCTCCCAGGTTTTGGACCACTCAACTTTTCGTTGTTGTTGTTGTTGATTTTTTGCTTAAAGGCGTAAAACCCTCTGGTCATCAACGCCTATGGGATGATAAAAGTAAAAAAAAAATAGAATAAAATAAAATAAATAAAAAATACAAAAATAAAAAAAAATAAAATAAAAAAAATAGAGAAATAATTAAAAAAAAATAAATAAAATAAATAAAAAACATCAATTTTCGTTGACTCACCGAATTTAATCAAAATCGTCAGTGCCCTTTAGCAGAAAATCGAAAATGAAGAATCTATTCTACAAAATGAGTAATGTATATTCACCTTAAATATTTAATTTCTGTTTCGTAAAATTATTACATTTTATTACATGTATTAACGAAACATTTATTTGTTAAGGAAATACAAACAAAGTACATAAATTAAATTAAAAAAAAAAGAAACTTTCAAAAATATAGAACAAAATTAGATTTAAAACAATTTATAAATTGCTGATTATAATTTTTTTAATGAACTTCAATGGGTCGGGGTCCGGATAGTACAAGAGCCGGGAAGAAAAAAAGGCAGTTATCTCACCCCAATTTTTGATTACTAGGTATAATTACTAGTCAAAATTAATGAGTCTGCCAAGTATAGGTAGGGGGAATAAAAAATGGCGGCTGTTTCAAAGCCTTAACATTAATTTTTCATTTGGAGCTTTATATCTTAAAAATTACCAGCTACACTAGAAAATCTAAGAGAACATTATTTAAAGAGGAATAAACATGCTGAAATATTAGCCCTAAAAGAGCTATTTACGTCCAATGGTTCTCGAGATATAGCTTTTTAAATAGAAACATTTCTTAAAAATCTACTGAAAGATTAGTATTTAGTTAATTTATCTTGAGAAATCTATATCTCAGGAACTATGCGAAGTACAGATGTCTATTAGCACTCAAATTAAAGCTAGTTTGATGGACTATAGAGACGTTTATGACCTTTATCTTCGTAGAAATATTAGTTTTCATGATATTTGCTAAAATAAATTGATTTATAATTGTTCCGACAATAAGTTTGATTTATGAAAAACTTTCAGAAACCATTAGACGTACAGATGTCTGCCAGCACTTAAATTAAACCTAGTTAAATTTACTATAGAATAGTTAATTATGTTTATCTTTGTAGGATTAGTAGTTTCTATGATATTTGACAAAATAAACTCACAAATTGTTAATTTCTAGTTGTTCGAATAAAATGTTGGATTTTTGAAAAAATATATCTCTAGATCCATAAGACGCACACATGACTGCCAACACTCAAAATAAAGGAAATTTAACTTACTATAAAGTAGTTTATGACACTTATCTTTGTAGGGGTAGTAGTTTTTATGATATTCAATATATGAATATAAATTTGGCAAATGAAAATTTCTCGGACAACTATAAAGCAATTTATTTTAGCGAATTTCATTTAAACTATTACTCCTACGAAGATAAACATCATAAACTACTTTATAGCTCAATTTAAAACTATTTCAACTAATTCAAATTAAAACTAGGTTTAATTTGAGTGCTAATAGACATCTGTACGTCAAATAGTTTTTGTAATCTAAATTTTTCAAAATAAATTAACTAACTACTGATCTTTGAGTACATCCCATACAACATTTTTATGAAATGTTGCTTTTTAAAAAACTATATCTCGAAAACTATTTAATGTAAATAACTCTATTAGGGCTCATATTTTAGCAAATTTACTCTTCTTTAAATGACGTTCTCTTAGGTTTTCTTGTGTTGTTCCTACTTTTTAAGGTATAGAGCTCCGAATGAAAAATTAGTTTTTTTTATCGCTTTGAAACAGCCGCTATTTTTTATTCCTCCTACCTATACTTGGCAGACTCATCAATTTTGACTATTAATTATACATAGTTTTCATTAAAGTAATAAAAAATTGGGGTGAGATAACTGCCTTTTTCTCCTCTTGGGCTCTTGTACTAAGAAGTCCGTTCCGAAAGGTCGGAGACGATTTTCTCAATCCACGTCGAAGCGGCGCTCCGATAAATCACGCAGCAAGGTCTGGTGAGTGAAGTAAAGGGACTGGGCGAACGTACTATGCCAGGTCGTCGGGACGACTTTCCCATACGAAGTCTACAGGGCGACTATACGTGGGATACCGAACTTAGGTCACAACAAGTTGTATTGGAGTCGTAAATAATCCCACTGGCGGTATTTTACGATAAACCCTACAACACACGTATAATTAATTCTCTTTATTTTAAACTAAAACATACTTCTCACAAAAATACATATTAAACCATGTAAGTAAATATATTTACTGTCTAATTAACAAAATATTTACATTTTAATTAATATATATGGCGTTAACACAGGACCTTAAAATATGTATTTCTGTAGAAAACTCGAATTAGAAATTTTTCATCACCGTAATATTTTTTCTCACTATATATTCCGCATATAGGTAAGTGAAAGTAAAAATATGTATCCAAAAATGATACTAAAAAGAACTGCGTGTCACAAAACTACTTAATGTAAAAAACATTTTATATGTCCCATTTATCCATGATTAGAGCAAACCAAAAGCCACCTCGTGGCTCAACATGGCCAGATAAAGCGTTTTGGATGCTTAAGCGGAACCACTGTCGCAGGTCGAAGTGTGGTTTCTCCTGAGAGTCCAGGTTATCTGGTCATCTACCAGAGGGATCTTAATGAAATCTTTATACAGGAGGCGTCGGCGGCGATTTAGATAACTGTCGGGGTGAGGATAAGGAAAGCTCTTCATGTCTTATTCAGTGGGCTATTTTAGTTTCAGTGCGTACTCTACCGGATGATGGTTCGACGATGATGATCATTGGAGTCCATCCGTCTCTTTGATCTGTTAGAAAATGATTGAGTCTGCATTGAGAATAAAAAGTGATCTAATATGGATGTATCATACTAGTACCCGAACTCAGAGGTTCAATAGAGCCTTTCCTCTTGCCGAGGTAAAGTATGTGCTGGAATAGATGCTAAAAAGCAATATATATATTTTTTTTTTGATTAATGAAAAACTATATACCTAGTACCATTAGACGAACATCTGTCCGCCAGCACTCAAATTACAGCTACTTAAATGTACTATAAAGTAGCTTATAACGTTAATCTTCACAGGAGTAGTTATATTTGTATATCAATATGATGCATCAAACCAATTTATTCTATCAAATATGAATACTACTACAAAGATTCATATACAAACTTATATCACATTAATATAGCTTTAATTCGACTACTAAAAGGCATCCGTAAAGTCTCATGATTTATCACAATAAATTCACTACTGATTTTTTATGAAATGTTACTATAAAGAAAAATGCATCTCGGAAACTATTGAACATAACCAGCTCTTTTAAGGGGTCATATTTTAGTCAATTAACTCTACTTTAAATGGTTGCAATTAGGTTTCCTAGTGTTGTAAATGGTTTTACCGATTTACTTTTTAAATTTACAAGAGATTAACCTGGACTCCTCACACCAGACCGAAAAGACAGGAAACTGCACGTCGATTTCGACTATTACAGCACTTACTAGACAAACGGTCTAAACTTCCAACACATTACAAAAGACTGATCTACATGACTGTAATAAGGCCAATTATTATGTACAGTTGTAAATAGGAATAAATAAATATTAAAAAAAAAAAATAATTTGAAAAGCCGCCATTTTGTATTCCTCCTAACTATATTTGACAGACTCATAAATTTTGACTACTAATTATACTTAGTTTTCATTAAAGTAATAAAAAATCGAGGTTAATTTACTGAAAGTTGCTACAATAATTCTCAACGATCTCCGTAGTACAATGTAGTTTATTTTTAGTACTAATGGATTTATACGTTATTTTAGAAATTATGTTAATTTAGTTAATGACTATTACAAAAAAAATAGGTAGTTTTATTTGATTCTAATTATTTTTTCACAGTCATTTCATGAAATAATATTTATATATTTTTAAAATAAATTCATTAAGTATAAAGTCTATTCCGGTATAGTAGGAAAAATCTTAAAAAACGAAAAGTAATTGTCTCATCATCTTCTGTACCAGACAACTGATTGTTGAATTTTCTGAAGTATGTACCAATGACTGATGAATTAAACTCATTTGACTTTAAAGGTGTGATCAGAATAATTCAAACAGTAAAATCAATTTATTGTTACCCAAAATTTCGTCCCACTTTTTCAGGCTTCTTCAGGGCTAAAATAACTGAAACAATGTAGCAAAGTATGAGAATAGATAATATAAAATAAATATAAAAAATAAAATAAAATAAAACTAATTTATCGTCAAAACCGGAGGATAATGATTCATTTTGTCATATTAGTCGTAGAACGATTTTGGAGTCAAGGGACATTTACATCTATTGCACCTTAATTGTAGAAAAATCCTGAGAGTTGAGCATGTCCCTGACCAAAGTTCCTTCTTGCACAACGGTTAGTCTAGAGTACTTTCAAATTTAGAAACTTACAAATTGCTGAACCCAAGTCTCTTCTTGGATTGAAATAGTACAGATTTTTAATCTGCGTCAAGTAAGTAATGTTCTTATAGAATCTTTTTTTTTTTTATATAATAAATTTATTGTTTTTTACAACTGTATACATATATACACATCAAGTAAATTTGCTGTAAGTGATATTATGACATGATACAAACATGTGGAGAATCTACCCATTGATAGAACTCCAAAAACACTTCTAAAGGAGAAGATCTCGAGGCTATCTCCTTTTCAGACGCCTAGGAGGATTATTAGGTAGTGAAGGAGAAGCCAGGTTAGAAACGAGTTGGTTTGGGTGGTTGGGAAGTTTATTATGGAAGGATTGGTATCTGGTTCTGGCCAAATCCGCAATATTGAGGTCCTGATGGATGATTTGATTTGTGACAAAGTAAGGAGCAGTAAGGATTTTACGAAGGATTTTGGACTGTAAGGATTGGATTCGAGAGGAATTAGATGGTTTAGTGGAGCCCCATAGCTCTTATCTTGGTACAAACATCTATATAATTTACCTTGGCCATTAGATAAAAATTATGAATAATAATTGATACTAAATGGGGAACGCAATGGTTAAGTACTGGGCTATTAACTGCAAGGCACTTGATTCGAATCCGGTTAAGGAAGAAATTATTTATTGTGTTACTGTAGCCCTGAGTTAACCCTGTGGGTTCGGTGAGCCCTTCAAAATCAACCTCAAAAAATATTAGAAATCTACTTCATCATACACTTACTAACTCAGTCCTGAATATTTTCAAGTCAGTTGAATATACTATAAAGTATTTTATAATCAATACTTTAGTGAGAGAAGTAGTTTCTATAATTGTTGCCAAAATAAATTCTCAAAATATTGAGTTCTGGTATGATCTTCAAATATCATGTATTGGAAAAACGTTTGGTTTATGAAATACCATATCTCAGGAGTGTAAATTAAACAGCCATCTGATCTAGTGATCTTCTCTTTTTCGTTTTCCATCTAGTTTGCCAAAACCATCTTTTTGGGTATCCTTTCAACGTGTCTTAACCATCTTATTATTGCTCTTTTAACTAAAGCTACTATGCTGGGTTCCCCGAGCAGATTTATCAGTTTCTTATTCCTTCTTCTTCTCCAAACTCCATTCTCCGATACTCCTTCCCATATCCTTCCCAATACCTTTCCCTCCCAGGAGTTGAGCATCTTTTTTGCTTTTCTTGTCAAGGGCCATGTTTCTCCCCCTATCGATCACCACTGGCCTTACGATGGTTTTATAAATGACCACCCTCATTCTTTTAGAGAGATCTCAAAACTTCAATATTTTCTGCAGTGAGGAATAAAATTTATTTCCTGCTGTTATCCTGGCATCTACTTCGTTCTCTACTTTGTTGTCATCTGTAACCAGGCTTCTCGGCTACTTAA
This sequence comes from Halyomorpha halys, assembly GCF_000696795.3. Classification (NCBI taxonomy): domain Eukaryota; kingdom Metazoa; phylum Arthropoda; class Insecta; order Hemiptera; family Pentatomidae; genus Halyomorpha; species Halyomorpha halys. Next base: position 17,544 of record NW_027104663.1, on the reverse strand, counting down.
GCTGGTTTACAGAACTGAAACTGCGGTCTGACAACGTCACTTTGCTATTCTCAAGTGTTTATTAACAATAAAAATCCAAATGTTTATTAACAATCAAATTGAAGGTAGATAAATTTATCATAAAGTAATATCAATTAGTTATCTTTGCTAGTAGTAGTTCTTAAGATGTTTATCAAAATAGATTTTATTTCAAATATTTTATAGTTATTTCGAAAAAAATAATTCGGATTTTTAGCATATTTATATTTCTTTAAAAAAGTTACTAATTTTTTTGTACGGTAGATAACTTTAAAGATTTTGAACACTGATGGTTAGTGATCATTTATATTTTTCGGTCACTATTATGTTATTTTTAAACCAAAAATAATTTTTTTTGCAAAAAAGAATTAAATAGACGTTCTCGGGCTTTAAAATGAGAAGATTAAGTAATATTTCAAAAAATAAAATAAAAGTCAAATACAATATTTAGTTTCATTTCATTTTTATACAGTCCCTCCTAATCATATGTAGTTGATTTTAAAATTTGAATTGTAGATTTTAATAAAGGAATGAGAGTTTATTTATTTTATTGTATATAAATTAAAACACTAAAGGATTTGGATTAATTATTAGTATGTATGAAAATAATTAAATATTTAACTTCAAATTTAGTAGCTCAAGTTGAGTAGCCACGATATCAGCCGCACGTCGAGTAAATGCCACGGAGTTACACTGTCAGTTGAGATAACATTACGAGTAAGATATGAGAGAGCTATTAAATTAACATACGAATTGTCTCTCATTTATAATAATTATTAATTTATTCGAGACCCGTGACGAGAATTTAACTTTAATATGTAAAGTATGTCAGGTTGGATATATAGTGAAATGTTGCTACGGCTCACTCTATATATTAACATTGATGATTAATTTTGCCTTTTAGTCACCTATGTATGGAATATATAGTAAGGAAAACTATTTCATGCAGAATTTCGAATTCGAGTTTTTAAGGGAAGACACGTTTTGAGGTTACCTCAGTCCAAAAAACTAGTTTCGTAAAAATGGTGAGTGGGCGTGTTAACAGCGTTGCTCAAAAATGAAAAATTTTACGAAACTGAAATTACATATTTAAGGTGAGTATATATCTGGAATGTGAAAACGTTTTCGATAAAATTGACACACCGAAAGTTTCACAATATAGAATTGATTTTTGAATTTTTTTTTTTATTTCATGAATTGTTTTTATGCTTTATCCAGTTTTTACAACTGACATCACAACCCATCTTAGCACTACCCTCACCTCGTATGCCGATGACACATGCCTATTGTCAGTGAATAATAATCCTTCCGTTTTATCCCAAACCCTCCAATCAGCCTTGAAGAATGGTACAAAATCACATTTTATACTTACACTTATTCCTGTCAAACAGATCCGTTACTTAGGAATACATCTGGACAAACGACTCATATGGAATCCTCATATAAGACTGGAACGACAGGAAACTACTTGTCGATTCTGACTATTACAACATTTACTAGGCGAACGGTCTAAACTTCCAATCCATTACAAAAGACTGATCTACATGACTGTTATAAGACCTATCTGAACATACAGAGTTGAGTTTGGTACTTCACTAAACCATCGAATTCCTTCCGAATCCAATCCTTTCTGTCCAAAATCCTTAAAGGTATCCACCAGGACCTCAATATGTTCCCGATTTGGCCAGAACCGGATACCAATCTTTCCACGATAAACTTTCCAACCGCTGAAACTCACTTGTTTCATAATTCATTTAATTCACCAATAATAACGGTTTCGGAACTAGCTGGTATAGCTTATTTTTAGAATGTATTTATTTATTCAGAGAATTACATCCAATATGATCCGATCCAGATGATGACAGACAGATGACATGTATTGCTCGGTGCCAAAATAGCATAAATGATAAACATAATTGAAATATGAGTTTGATAAACTTTTGATTGGAGTCTGCAACGGTTTATAAGCTAGAACAGTACAATATGAATTAATTCCTAGCGGCAAAACTAATAATTCAACTAACAAAATACATTTAAATGCAAAATACTAAAATAAAAAAAATTGAAAGAACTTATGAAGTGAATAATAATCATTCGAATTTACTATTAATCTATTAATAATACTGAGTTAATGAATTCGTAATATGTACGGAGTGAACTTGATTAAAGATAAGAATACAACAAACAACATATAACATGATACAAAGAATTCAAAAAAGAAAGGGGCATTAAAATTTAAAAAATAACTGAAGGATGCAATAAAACAAAATGATAAAAAATTACAAAAAATAGATATCTAAGTATTTCTAAATAAAATATTTATTTAATAAATAATTATTAATAAAATAAAGAGGAAATGATATTATAAACAGTTATAAAAAATAATTTTAATGCTTGACCTGAATGGAGGAAAGGTTGTAAGTATTGTTGTGATAAATTTTAACAAGTAGGTGACAGTGATAAAGAATTTTAATTTTTATTGTAATGTGAAAATTAACTAATTAGGTAATTAGACATAATCTAAGATATGCTTATTAACATAAAATAAATGTTTCTCTAGTGTTTTAATTTTTCATAGAGAAATTGTTGGTCTGACCTGGACAGAATAGCCGGCATGAAGTTGTAGTTTGTTTTTAAAATTATTTAGTTATATAATTGTATTAAGGTATGATAAATTATAAATAATATTGTTAATTGTTTGGAATTGTTGAGAATCATAGATGTAATAAAAGCTGTTTTGTAATAAGTTGTCCCCGAGGATGGCCGAAACGTCGGACTTATAAAGAGAATGAAATGTTTTGAGTCTAAAATGGATAATTTTTTTTTTATTATTATTTATTTATTGTAATTTACAACTGTACAAAATAATACAACAGGTAAATATGTAGTATGTTTCATATACACTTGAAAATCTTGGGAAGGAACCACCCATTGGTGGTACTTCGAACATT
>NW_027104663.1:13807-14285 GCF_000696795.3 Halyomorpha halys | reverse complement strand
TATAAATTTAAAAAAATAATTTAGGACATTAATTATATTTATATTATAATAAAAAAAATCTGAACAAAAATAATATTTATTTAAACTAAACACCTTCTTCTTAAATAAATTGACTATTCCGTTATGCTAAAGAAATAATATTGCAGATGTGATTAGGGCTTTCATTTTATTATTCTATTTTCTTTATTGTTATATTAGTTAATTTTTTTTTATGTTTTCATTACTTCTCCATGTACATAGTTTGATTATGTACATTTTATTTATCTTTTAGTATATGTACATATAGAGATCCTTTTTATTAAGGTTGGTATGAAAGTGATAATTTATCACAATCAGTTATTGCCGAAGTTTGTGGCAGACTGTTATATTTAACAAATTTTTTTTTTATTTATTTGTTGATATTTACAACTATATAAAAAAATACAACCAGTAAATTTGATCATAATGATATGATACAGGATGTAGAGAAACTACCCAG
>NW_027104663.1:5251-12972 GCF_000696795.3 Halyomorpha halys | reverse complement strand
ATACTACCTTGAGGAACACCAGCGGATTGAAAATAGAGGGATGAATAGATTTAACAAAAATAAAAACATTCTAATAGCTGCTCCCTAAAAAAAAAAAACCAATGACTCTTTCACCCTAACTATTTATAGAAGTGTTTTATTCCAAATACTATTAACGTCTACTCATTATTTGAAGTAAAATAACTGGGCAAAAATTAGCGACAGGTTAAATAAAATTACCATGGATAATATATTTATTTATCAATGGTTTATTCATGAATAAGGGTCGTATCCATGGCAATTTTAGCTATTAGTTTCAACTATAGCTATTTTTCCCCATCTCTGGAAATAAAATACATCTAGGTAGAAAAGAATTCCATATATTATTTTTTTTCCTAATTCGCCTCGAACAACAGGCAGTTTGTACTGGTTGCCGAGTAATCAAGAAGTTAAGACATTCATACCATCTAGAGATGTAGGTTGGGGCAAAACATCCCAGATTATACCACCATAAATAATTCCTAACGCAGGACAAAAACTCAGGTAATATTCTTGGCGGAGATTTGTGACTGTGGCAGCTTTTATTTACTATCTTCATTAACCAAATTCCTATTTTCTCCGCACCATCAGCGTACATTACATTCAGTTTCATAATATAATATATTTTAAATTATGAAGTCCACAATTTTTTGTTAGAAAATTGAATTCCGAAATATATGCGAAGTGAAAACATATTTTAATTTCTAAAAATAAATGAAATATGATCCTGGTGCGATCAAATAGTAATATTTTGTACTATGTTATTTGAGCTAACGTTTTGCCCCATGTTGCAGAGCTTCGTCAGGGCTAAAAAAGATACAAACACTTAACATAAGTAAAGCAGTAAATGGAAAATCAGAATTGTACAACGAATGAAACGTAAAAATGAAATAAGAAAAATTAATGGTTACAAACAATTGTAGCAGCGCTACCTATCCAAGACTAGCATCGAGCTTCCCACCGAGACGAGAAGTCACCCCGGAGCGCCACTCACGTTTATTCTATACAATTATCGTGACTAGTAACTTGTTAATATGTAAATAATAATTAAAATACAATTGTAAAAAAACATCAAAATTGTAAATATTTTAGAACAGTAAAGAAAGGTAGTAGAACAGAATAAATTGAACAGCAATTAATGCGTACCCACAGGCGGTGCCTCTCACCGACTTTTTTTATACTTAACGAAGTAATTTCTCCATCGAAAAAATTCAAGATGTTCTCTTAAGCTCTCTGCCCATTTATATCAGAAGGTGAGAACAGTAAGACGAAAGTCATATCGTCTCAACCACCTCCTCACTTCTCCGGCTCTCTCTTTGAGATTGAAGCGGCAGATATGCAAAAGTATTGTGAGACTAGCACTACTATATGGGGCACCATTGTTTACCCACACATCAGATGGAACCCAGCGTCTTCTTCAAACTTTTGAGGATTCGATGTTGAGGAAAATCGTATGCACAACATCGTGGAGGAGGAAGAGGCCACCGGAGCTGCATCAAATGTTCGAGCTGCCAACTGTACCGGAGTTCATCAAGCGACGACACATCAAATTTTTGGATTCACTTCAGTATTGTACGAATCCGTTATTCAACACGTTAACACCTGCCCCCCTCCGGTGCTTTGGCAATACACTACCTAAGGTCACGTAGCATTAAAATTAAGTTTTTATTAGATTTAAGTTTGTTAAATTCAGAAATAATGTGCGCCCCAACACAGTATACACTTTTATAAATACTGACAACAAAAATAATATACTCCAAAAGACTCCTTAGAATGTAGATGTTGTACAGTAAAAGGAGAAAGTACATTGTTAATAAATACGCCCTTAAAATTTTGTAGGGGTTTTGAAAAAAAAAATCAAGATGTTCTTCCATACAAGTATTTTCTGTTATAATTGGATGTCTTTCTTCTATGAGGTCACCACTCTCTTCTCTGCCTTTTCTCCTTTCGTAGCTACACTCCGGGCTCACCTACCTCCTTCACCTCAGTCGGATTAGTACCCGGTGGGACGAGAGCACCTTCCTCCATGACTCTGGAGGCTCCAGCCCCACCCGGGATAGAAATTGTACAATCGTTAGTCTCATCCTACCTAGTCATCTTCATTGTCAACTACCTTACCATTATGTAAACTGAATACGCGTTGTCGAGGCCTTCTGGCATACAGAATAGTTAAGAAGATAATCAACCACGATACAATAAATTAAAAAGGAAATAGTAACAGATAAAAAGAAGAAATATGAAAGAATGTACAAATTAAGAGATGAAAAGGGAGAAGAATAAAATCCCAAGAAACAAAAAAGGAAATAAATGAACGTGACAATTTATATCTGTTTTGACGGAAGTCAAAGTCACAGTGAACCGTTTGTATTGGGAGGAGTGGGGATGGCAGTTAAGTACGTCACATTTGGAAATAATTTTAAAGTAAACAGTGTAGAAAACATTAAAATTCAGTAAACAATAAATGATAATATACATAATAGTGGGGGAAAAGAAATATTTAAAAAATAAAATATAACTCGAAATGCAGAACGAAGAGAAAAGAATTATTAGGGTTTTATTAGGTTCAAAATGTGTCGTATGTCAGGGAGATGCAATCTTTATCGACTTTATAATTGACGGAACCCTTCGTTAAATTTACATGTATGTAATTTCATCTTACAAAAAAATTAAACTTCTTTGGGCATTTATTTATTATTTAATATTACCATCTTTTGTGAGAGTGGGAAGCTCTGTGGTAAAGCACTGTGATAAGGCAAGGAGTTGTTATTAATCCTATTTTTTTTTAATATTTACCATCATTCCAATCGATTCTACATTGTTCAGTATATCATTAAATATGATCAAGGAAACATGGAATTTTTGAGTATTATTTTTTTTTATGAGTTTAAACTTGGACACTGGGCAGCCCAAACTTGATCATTAAAACTTTATTAATACAGTTAATATTTAATCTCCCTTACTCAGCTGAGTTATTCATTGCACTCTTTATAAATTAATTTATCCCCAACATTAAGAAGTAATTCAAATGTATTTTATTAATCTAATAATATAAGTGCTTTCTTAATTCATATTTATACATTTTTTCTTTTTTTGTTTCAGGTAAGCTCTTTTTTCTTAACTTTTTTAATGGTCAAAAATCATACGCACGGAAGTACACTGTAGCGTAAGTTATTTTCCTATAAAATAAAACATATGAACATTTTCTACACCAACCAACAGGATTATTCAAGGTCCTCATTTTTTGTTTTAACTTTTAATCCTCTTCCTATTTTTGTTGAGCGTTGAGTTCTTGAATTCTGGGAACTCTTCTCAGTCTCTTGGGGATTGATCAGTCCTGTTTTGATAAAAAAAAATTTAATAAATTGAAGATTAAAATTTTGAATCATGGACTTATAAATTACTTTCATTTGCATATATTGAAATAAAGCAAGTGTCATTTTAGGTTTTTTCTTCTCAAAATTTTTACTACTAATGATAAAATCATCCAACAATTAAGTTTTCATGAATTTAATAATTTATTGCTATTTAAATCTTTTAAACAACATTATTAAGAACTATCAGTATTTAGTATTTTCTATGGGTTAAAAACATTCAGTATGGTCGAGAAAAACTCTGGAATAAATTTATGAGTATATATATACAGGAAAGGTGTCAATTTTATTTCAGAGTAGATTTGACTAAAAATTACCGAAATAAATGAGTAGCCCTCCTTCGACCTAAGACCAGGCGCTACTTCACTTTAGAATGTGCTGGTAAGGTTATTATGAGTGGGCTGTGTGTAAGACATTTAATTGAAAGTGAAAGAAAGAATCTATTGAATAATTTACAAGAATGGAGATATTATATAGCAATGGTAGATTAAAAGTTACAAAATTATCCCTAATTAATGTTAATGTATAAACACATACAAATAAATATACGATTATTTGGAAACTATGTATTTGTACCTCCTTAAGAAACTAATACAAATTTAAAAACAATTTGTGTAAAATATTAATTTATATATTTTGAGCTCCGAGAAAAATGACCTCAGTAAATAACAGTTTGGAATAAGCATAATTTTAAATAAACTATCAAAAATATTTCCAGGAATTTGCTTGAAAATATATTATAATAAAATGTTTGAAAAGGGCAAGTTGTCCAAAACATTACTTAAATGTGAAATAATATATATATGTACAATAATGAGTTATTGTTATTATTATAAATATATTAATTTTACTAGAGAAACTACCCTTTGGTAGCACTCTAATAACCTTTTGACATTAGAAGGTCTCGTGGCCATCATTTTTATCAGGCGCCTCGGGGGATTGTCAGGATCGGAAAAGGTTGCAAGGTTTGAAACTAGTGGTTTTGGGTGGTTAGGGAGTTTATAATGGAAGGAATAGTATCTGGTTCTGGCTAGATCGGTTACATAGGGAACATTAAGGTTTCTATGGATGATTTTATTTGTGACAAAGTAAGAAGCATTGAGGATTTTACGAAGGATTTTGGATTGGATGCAAGAGGAATTCGAAGATTTATTGGAGCCTCAATGCTCAACTCCATTAGTCCAGTAGGTCTTATTACAGTCATGTAGATCAGTCTTTTGTAATGAATTGGAAGTTTAGACCGTTTGTCTAGTAAGTGCTGTAATAGTCGGAATTTACGTGCAGTTTTCTGTCGTTAGTTAGTCGTTTGTCAAGATATAGTCCAAGATAACGGATCTGTTCTGCAGGGGTAAGAGCCACATTATTAAAGTATACTGTAGGGGAGTCGGCAGGTTTATGATGGAGATTAAAGATGATTTGATGGGATTTGTTCTTATTCTCCAATTTCGGCACCATTCTTCGAGGGTTGTGATATGGGACTGGAGAGTTTGGGATGCAATCAAAGGGTTATTATTAACTGTGAGCACACATGTGTCATCGGCAAGGAAAGGATAGTGGTAGGAGCTGTTGGGATGTCAGTTGTATAGACGATGTAGGATGAGACCGAGGATACTACCTTGAGGAACACCGGCGGATTGAAAATTGAGGGATGAATAGGATGCTCACAAACTAAGTGACTTCTTTGTAATGAAAAATAAATATTACTCCACACAATAACTCTCTGACTGCAACTAATAGGTGCATTTTTATTTATTTAATTTATATTTTTATATATTTCACATTCTGAATAAATAATTTCAAAATTAAAAACAACTCTTTTGTAATGGATCAGAATTTTAGACTATGTCTAGTAAGTGCTGTAATAGTTGGAATCGGCGTGCAGTTTCCTGTCTTTTCAGTCTGGTGTGAGGATTCCAGGTTGATCGCTTGTCCAAATGTAGTCCAAGGTAACGGATCTGTTCGATAGAGATAAGCTTACCATAAATAATTTTTTTTTTGTAAACTTTCACTTCAGATTTTTAAATTACCTTATTTCACTTAAGATTTTCATATTATTCCTATTAGCTTTACTATAACTATTATCAGTGTAGAAATTTTTTTTCACGATCTATACAAAACAGCAGTTGTTATGATTCTCTATAATTATTTGGTATTTTATTTTTACACATTTTTATTTAATATTCTTTATTTACTTCTTTTACAATAATTGTTATTATATCCTATATTGTATTTACTACCTTAACTATATTTTCTATCGGTATATATTATTAGTTACGTAATGTATCATTGTATTTATACTTAGTTTTTCCTAAAGTAGAAAATTGTTATTATTATTATCATATTTCTATATTTTTCATTTTTTGTCATATTTTTATGACTATTTCCAGTATACGCGACGTATTTGAAATAGAAATATAACCGTTAAAAGGTCACCTCCCTTCTACTTCTGTACACTTCCGATTTATTGTCTATGTCTGTTTAACATATCGTCGTGAACAGACAGGTGGTCCTGATGATCAAAGATAGTTCTTTGATAATATTATCATTATTAATTTTATTTTTATTTATTATTTCAAGGCCTTTTTTTAATCTCAACTTTCTTCTTCATTTTCCGATTGTTAGTGTGTTAAAATTTTTTGTTCCCGCATCTACTTTTCTGTTTTTTTTTCGTTTTATATGCGTCTCTTGTACATTTTTAACCGCATAGTTTACATAATATTTTATTCTTATCATTGTAACGTAATTTTTTATTCTTATCTTTTTTTATTCAAGTTTATTTTATATTAATATAATTTATGTATTTCTTCCTTTAATTTATATATAATTTTCTTTTCATTTATTTTTTACATAATATTTATCCTACCTTAATATACGTTTTTGTATCTTATTGTTGTAATGTACTAAGTTGTCTTTTTTATCTCTTTAGCCCTGATGAAGCCCTACAAAGTGGGGCGAAACGTCGCATTAAATAAATAGTTGTAAACTATTTTGTTCTTGCTTGACCGCAACCTGGACTATCTTCTTCATATTTTTGAAAATTAGTTTTAATGGATTTTATAAAAAATCTATTTTAGTTAATACTTAATTATTTTATTATTATTATTATTAGGTATTTACTTTATATTTTTAGATTATATATATAATATGATTGTGCACTTACATCCCAAGATTGTAAAAAATCTTCAAGGTAAAGAAATCTACCCTAGTTTTTTCACCGCTCTCTCTATATAGTTCTTTTTTTTTAATCTATTCTAAAAAATAAATATTTTGGACCGTGTAAATTAAAATATATTATCTACACCCTTTAAAATACTTGACCTATTTCCTTAATTTTATGACACACTAAGTTTTCCCGTTCTTTCTAGAATATAATATCAATGTATAATCTTGATGAAGGAGCCTCTTCGTGAGTGAAAAAGACTAGATTGACTACTAATGGAGCTGTTTAAATGCTGCCCAGGTTCGAGGCTGTTAGTGGGATTGAAAATGATTTGTCTAATTGCCCGGTGGCGTGGGGCCACCACTCCCCCCTCATTATATCCTACAATATCAGTTCCATAAATATCAGAGTGCTCATTTTTCACGCCGACTAATCAACTTATCTTTATCATTTTCATTAGAACTTTTAACTATCGCCAGAAATCTTCTAAAAACATTTAGGTAAATATTTCGCTGCGGGTGTTTTATTCAGATTTTTACAAAACACTCTAAACAATGTATATGTGTTTTACCAACGATATTTATACGAAGTATCATATATAAAAAGCATACAGTGTATACTTAAAATTGTCAAACTGCAATTTTAATTCCTTGATGACAGTACATTTTTAATGATTTTATAATCAGAAAACATTTTTCAGAATGTTCATTGCGTCGCCAATGAAGACATGAGAGTCTGCCAGTCAGATCATGTTACCTGCAAAAAAGACGGCTGTGACACTACCCACAACACTCGAAAGCCTGACAGAAAGTATAAATGTTATAAATGTACGCCCATTTAAAGTAGCGTAAGTTTGCTAAAATATAGGCCCTGTTTATGTTCAATGTTTTTTTTAAAAGCAACATAGCAATATAGTATGTTAAATTACTTTTATTTTGGGTTCTAGCAGACGTACATCTTATGGTTTCTAAGATATATTTTTTCGAAATTCAAAAATTTTATCCGAACAACTAGAAATTAACATTTTGTGAATTTATTTTGTCAAATATCATAAAATATACAACTCATATATACTTCAAAGATAAATGAAATGAAAAAAATAGCTTTATTCTGGGACATATGTCCCCTAAGAATAATTACAAGGTTCATATAGTGAGATTTTTATCTGGCGA
>NW_027104663.1:0-3701 GCF_000696795.3 Halyomorpha halys | reverse complement strand
TGTATTATTTTGTACAGTTGTAAATTACATTTAATAAATAAATAGAAAATGATTTGAGGTCTGGCGGACATCTGTACCTGAGAAAATAAATTCACTAAAAATTGATTTTTCAGTATCTTTTTTATGAAATGTTGCTTTTTTAAAAAGCTATATTTTGGAAACTATTGTACGTAAATATTTTAGCAAATTTACTCTACTTTAAATTATGTTCTATTAGGTTTCCTAGTACTGTTGGTAGTTCCAAAGAAACAACAACCATTTTTAGCAGTATGTTCTGACTGTCAGACTCTAATTTCTTCCCAGCTGAAAAATCAATAGTTAGTGAATTTATTAAGGAAAAATATATATTTCAGTAACCATAAGACGTACAGATATCTGCCACCACTTGAAATTACTACAAAGCGGTCTATCATTTATCTTCGTAGGAATAGTAGTTTTTATGAGATTTCCATATGAATATGAAATTTGCATATGAAATTCTGTCTTGAAATTAATTTTGGTAAATATTGTAAAAACTATTACCTCTACGAAGATAAACGTTAAAGTAAATTAAACTAGCTTTAAGTTGAGTTCTGGCGGACATCTGTACACCTAATGGTTTATGGTATATAGTTTTTTTATAAATCAAGCATTCTTTAGAAAAAATTAGAAATCAATATTTTGGAAATTTATTTTGGTAAATATTTTGAAACCTACATACTTCTACGAAGATGAACCTTATAAACTGCTCTACATTAAGCAGCATTGAAAAAAATCAGAACATTACAACCTTTAAAAAATAATTCATGAAACAGGAGCTCACAGGTTGTTAAAAGAGTACAGAATTATAAAATAATTTTTTAAAAGGTTTTAAAAATTTACCAATATGACTCATGTTATTTTTTAAAACTAATTTATGAACTTAATTATTTAAAAAAATGACATTATTGAGTTGAAATAACTCTAAAGATTAATATTTATAAAATGAATGAACCCACGGCAATCATTTTCAATGCAGAGTTGGCAAAGATAAAAAAAACTTTAGACTTTGATTAACCGAGCGTTCTAATGCCCTTACACAATGTATCATTTCAAAGAGACAACTCGAGTTTTTAATTTCATCCTTTTGATCCTTAGTTCTAAAATAAAGACCCTCACCGAATCAGAGAATCTAAGAATAAGACTTAGAATCCTCCTTAAAAAAGAATCTTCCATTTGTTTCTGACCCTCTAGCACAAGAGTGCCGCGTGATTCTGCTGGATGTCTCTATAAAGAACGTACTTTTCATAAAGTCCCCTAAAGAGTGAGCTGAGGAGCATCTTTTCACGCAGATGTCCTCAGCTGCTTTATTAAAACTATAAAGTATACTATTTTCTTGCCGTTGGACGTAACCTCAGCACTTCATAGTAAAATGTAATAAACTGGCGACTTAAGTTGGTCGTAGTTACTTAGGTCTTAAATATGTTTATTTTTAAATGTTTAATAAAAGTTAACTTTTTAATAAAATTTTATACTTTTTAGTATAATAGTAAGTTTGAGAACTACTTTTATATTATTTGAGGTAGATTTTTATCTTCACTCGCATATAAGAGTTTATAGCTTAAGTTTGAATTATTCAGAAAAAAAATGCATGGGAGTTTATTTTTGAAGACATTAAAACTTATTTTATCCTTGAAATAATCTGTGTCTGTAGGATATAGGTTATTCCTTGTGATCATTGATGTCGTACTTTCCCTCCTCATTTACCAAAGCAGTAGTCGAAGAGTCAAAGAAAATTTGTTTGTTGGTAACGCAAAACATCATTGGTCATTAACACCATGTTTACATTATTTAATGTTGCTTACATTTGCTTAATTGAATTTCTTATTTTTATTTTATTATCATCTATTTATTTATTTTTTGTCCGTCCGTTGTTATATTTATGTTAGTGAACCTTTTGATTTTAAAAACTGAAATGCTAATTTTATTATTTTATCATAATAGTACAAGAATCCAAGAGGAGAAAAAAAAAGAAAGTCATTTCACCCTAATTTTTGATTACTTAATTAGATGAAAACTAGGTATAATTACTAGTCAAAATGGATAAGTCTGCCAAGTATAGGTAGGTCATAAAAAATGGCGGGTGTTTCAAAACGTTAAAAATAATAAATTTTTTATTCGGAGCTCTATATTTTTACAACTACCATCAGCAATAGAAAATCTAAGAGAACATCATTTAAAGTAGAGCAAATTTGCTAAACTGTAAGCCCTAATAGAGGTATTTACGTTCAATAGTTCTCGAGATATAGCTTTTAAAAAGCAACATTTCATAAAAATGTTGTATAGAACCTATTGAAAGATCAGCAGTTTATTTTCGTAGGAGTAGTAGTTTTCATGACATTTGCTAAAATAAATTTATTTATAGTTGTTCGGACAAATTTATATTCATGTGTGAGTTTATTTAGTCAAATATCATACAAACTACTACTACAAAGATAAAAGGTATAAAATATTTTATAGTAAATTTAACTAGCTTTAATTTGAATGTTAGTAGATATCTGTATGTCCAATGGTTTCTGAAATAATTTTTTTCATAAATCAAATCTATTGTCTAAACAAGTATAAATCAATTTATTTGATCAAATATCATGAAAACTACTATTCCTACGAAGGTAAAGATTTTAAACTACTTTATAGTACAATTATTTAGCTTCAATTTGAGTGCTAATAGACATTCGTACGTCGAATGGTTATTGAGATATAGATTTCTCAAAATAGATTCTTTAACTACTGATATTTCAGTTCATTTTTGTGACATGTTGCTTTTTAAAAGTCTATATCTCGAGAACTTTTGGGCGTAAATGGCTCTATTATGGCTCATATTTCAGCAAATTTACTCTTGTTGAAATAATGTTCTTTTAGATTTTCTAGTGTTGTTGGTAGTTTTAAAATATAGAGCTCCGAATAAAAAATTAATATTTTTAACGTTTTGAAACAACCGTCATTATTTATTCCCCATAGGGGTGAGATAACTGCCTTTTTTTTTCTTCCCGGCTTCTTGTACTATAATCTCTGAGGGTTTTTGAAATATTTAGTTGGTTTAATAAGGATTAAAAGCTATTGAGGTGTGATGTGAAATATGGGCAATCTGGGTAAATCTGGCTAATTATCAAATTATTGTAGCAATGCTGGCAGTTCGGAGGCGTTTCTTTTGGAATAAGATAGGAGTGGGTGAGCCTCGTGTGACCTATTCTTAGCCTGGGCAGTATGACCTCTTCTCCACGGCATTCGTGGCTGGAGGTACTCCACGGCTTGACATCCTTTTTGAATAATTTTTAGTTAACTCCTTGGGTTTTCATTCCACAAATATTGTCATTTATCTTTGATTTCTTTTCGAGGAGAGTAGGGAGAATAAGCCGATTCTGGCACAGTAAATGAGCCTTTTTGGACTTTGGACCCTCGAACCAGCCTTAACCACGTGTCCTTGGACTTTGGACTCTAGCCTCGAACCGGCCTTAACCACTCAGGTGTCCTTGGACTTTGGACCCTAGCCTTGAACCTACCTTAACCACTAGTCACGTGATCTATGGGGGGGGGGTTTGAATTAAAATTTTCACATCGATCTACCCTTAACCACTCATGTGGTTGGTCACGTGATCATTAGGGAGCCAATCAGAGGCTAGTATTAGGTCGCGTGACTCCTAGGGGGGGGGGGATTTAAATTCAAATTTAGTTCGACATAA
>NW_027104662.1:608740-636023 GCF_000696795.3 Halyomorpha halys | reverse complement strand
TCTCCCGCCATGTGTGACGTCATCAAAATGCTGGCTTCTGATTGGCTGCCCAAATCGACGCCCCAGCTCCCCCATTTTCTCTCTACTGCCGATGGTGCTGCTATCTAGCGGTCACCGTCTGAACTAACAACCCTGCACTCTGGTGGCAAGTCGAGGAACTCCCTCCACAAAAAAACGCCCCAGCTCCCCCATATTCCCTCTACTTTGACAGAAAATTGAAGAGCTCCTATTTTATTCCAAAATAGTCCTCAAATATTTTCGAATTCTTAGATATTCAATATTTTGAGGGTACAGTGTGTTCTTAGTAAGATAGATAGATGGTATGCTGGCGCAGGGTTGAATCTTCACTGCAGAACATGTGAATACTTAAGGAATAGTAACTTGAAATTATATTTTGCGAATTTAAGGGTAAGCTGCTTTTTACTGAATGTGAAATAATTATTAGTTTGTCTTTATGCCACCTAAGGAATGAAAAGCACGCATTGCAATGCTAATATGGTTAAAATACTTCATACTATTATATATATATATTTATTGTAGGAAGATTGTGGTAAATCGCTGAAGATACAAAATAGAAAAAAGTTTTTAATGTTAACCAACGTTTCCCCCACTTTTTAGTGCTTCCTCAGCACTAAATAAAAACAAGATACAAACATTTTAAGAAGTGACAGAACATTAGAATAAATACTCAAAGTCAGGAAAAAATATGCGAAAATATATTAAAAAAAAAGTAATTACCTTAAGTTAAGGAAGTATAAATATATAAGTGAATATGAAACTAATTACAAATTAATACAGTATTTATTAGGTTTTTGAATGTATACAAATAAAATAATCAATTTCAATCTGTGATAAATACTATTGTTTACTTGTATTACAATATTCTTGTAAATATTGTATGCTCATCGTTATAAATATAAATGTCGTTTTTTTTATTTATTGTAATTTATAACTGTACAAAAATACAATAAGTAAATATGAGGAATGTTTCAAACACTTGATAATTTTGGGAAGGTACCACCCAATGATGGTAGTTAAAACATTAATTTAAATTAGAAGGTACTGTGGCCATCATCTTTTCAGCCTCCTCGGAGGATTATCAGAGACTATTAAGGATGAGAGATTATGAACTAATGGGTCAGGATGGGTAAGGAGCTTGGAATGAAAAAATGCATACCTATTTCGGGTCAAATCTGCAATGAAAGGAATAAGACTTTAACATCTTTGCGGATGAGTTTATTTGTGACGTAATAAGGAGCATCACGATTTTACGGAGGATTTTGGATTGTAAGGATTGGGTACGGGAGGAATTTGATGGTTTGGTGGAGCTCAATTCCATATGTCCTAATTGGTCTGATTATCATAGTGTATAATAATTTTTTGTAGTGAATGGAAAGTTTGGAGCGTTTGTCAAGCAGGTGTTATAAAAATCGAGATCTACGAGCCTTTTCTTGTCGTTTTAATCATGTATGGGGATTATGTTGTTTTCGTTGTAAAAAAAAGAAAGAAAATGTACTTAAATTAACTAAATGATAACGCATTTACTGGATTATTGGAACATCCACAGAAAAGAAGACGAGTGTCATTTTAAACAAAAAATAATTCTAGATATTCTAGTGAAATTATTATAAAACCTTTTCTGAACTCATTATTTCAAATTTTAGATTCATTATTTAGTAATTTTGAAGAAAAAAAAATGTTCGATTTTAGCTTGAGTAATAAACTCTCTTTGTTACGGTTCAGCTGTAAGTTTTTTTTTTTTTATAATAATACCTCAACTCAAACAAATTAATATAATAAAATATATGGTAGTAATAAATCATAAAAATAAAATATATGAAAAACTGAGTTGAAGGACGCCTATAGTTAGTTATATGTTGCCAAGGGGATGGAGTATTATTCTGTCCCGGACTCGTGTTGAGTTGTGGATAATCCGGGAATTATATTCAACTAACTAAGTTAATAAAGCTGCGTTGATGTAGAGTAATTTTATTTGCTCTTATTTATCTATTTTTATTATTAGCATAAAGCTTTGTTGTTGACTTATTATACTTGATACGTCATCAATTCCTAGTATTTTATTATATTGTACTTTTTTTTAAATATCAAACCACACCTTGACCAATTTTTTTTTTTATCACTTCTGGAAAGTTTCGATTCTATGAATACATTTATAGTTAAATAATAAATTATATGTATATAGTTGTTTTATTTAATTTTAGAGGATAATTTAAGTAATTGTGGGTCTTGTTAAGTTCTCTATACAATCATATATTTTCCAAAATATGCTAAAATATAATGTTGTTTATAAAATTAACATTTGTTATCTTTTTTGTGAATACTTTTATTTTATGAATTAGTATTTACATAAGAGAGTGTAAAGTTATCAATTTCTGCAATTACTACCTAAATATTTTGTAGCTAAGGAATTTTTATTGATCCAACTACTTTTAAATTTTTTATGTTTCTAACTGTTCATACACAGAGGTTCTGCAAATAAATTTTTTCTCAGAAAAAGGTTCACCATTTTATCGCAACAAAAGAAAAACCCAGATCTCTTTAGTCTGTACCCTTCCTAACTCCATTTTACCTCTTAACCCTTTAAGTAGCTTAAACTACCATCACCCTTCATTTATATTTCAGAAATCTCTGAAAGCTTTAAATTTGAACTGTAAACACTCAAGGTGTTATTTTGCACTTCTTCATACTTTATTTTGCTTTGGATTACAATTTACAGTAAATCACTGTTAATCTGTTAATAAATTATGATATTTTTATTTCCAGGATATTTTACGTGTCCCATGACTCCCAGGATCTCAAGATCTTCAGTTACATTGCGCGAGACTCGAGCAATGTTTTTAAATGTAGTGTGTTCAAATCCAGCAAAAAGGTAAGCCTGCTTACTATTTTAAATTAATTGAAATATTTTTTACATATTTAAGGGAAACATACCTGGTAAAACCAACTAATTAAAAAAAAATTTCTTTCTCATCGTTCTGTAATAGTCACAATATATATAATTTATATTTTAACAATTAAATTTAATGCTAAACATCATATAAAAATAAAGATTTTTTTCTTTTACTTATTAAGTTCACAGTTGTTAAAAATAGATCGATATTGTACTTTTTTTCGATTGCTACTAAATAACAACAAAACTTTTCGCCTGACTGAATAGCTTGGCTCAATTTTCACTAAAGTTAATAAAATTGTCCATACTTTTGGTACAAAATAAGCTCTCTGTGACCACTGTTAATTAATAGCTCTTCTAAAATTGACTATTGCCTTGAAACAGTTACCATTAATTCCAATTAATTAAATTACTGTTATTGTGTGCAATCGTCTAAAGAAATCGTCCAAAGAGAACAGGAATTTTAAGTGAATTCGATTAGGTTCTATTTTAGCCCAAAAGAAAATATTTATGTTTCATTTAATGATAATATAAATTTTAAAAAACATGTACATGTAATTATGACATAATAATACAAACCAGGTGTCTAGAGTATGAGGATTTTATTCTCATACATTTTATTTCATTTCTTCATATTGTATACATCCGGTTTGTATTTTTGGTTAATTTTTTTTCATTGAAAATAAATAATTAAAACCTGAACTTTTTTTTTTCGAAATTTTGCTTAAAATCCGAAGGCAAACTTTATAATTAACAAAAGAAGATTCTGGTCATTATTGGAAATAAAAAATAAATGAAATAAATAAATTCTTGAATTTCAATATATTCTTATAAGTATATATATCCTATTTTTACCGGTAAAACAAATAGGTCCAGAAAATATTGTTCTAACGAGCAACATGGTACTCGACAACTGTCTGATACGTAAGTATAATGCAGATATGTTTCATAAATGATTATTACTTATTAATAAATAAGCGCACATTTTATGAATATAGTTTAATTTTTATTTTTATTATAACATTTGAATAATATTTTTCTGTTTAATTTCATTGTGTTTTTTTCTTACAACTTTGTTTCTATATAAAAATTCTATTTATTCAATACATAAAATAATGTCAAAATACAACACTTTCCATAATAACTGATTTAGAATCTATTGGAGAAATTCAAACGTAAATACATGATTACGAAATAGTATTTTTTCGCTATAAATGCCAGTAAAGTCCACCTCTGTATTCGTTCTAACCGAAAACTTTTATGTAATTTCAGTTCCGATTAAAAATTATATCTTCGTAGTGGTGATACTTAATATATTTTGTAACTTAATTGTGATTTCGTTGATTTTATAAAAATGGAAATAAAGAAGTTGAGAACATAGAGATTGGTGTAGAAGAGATGATCCGGAGGGGGGCCATGTATTGGCCCAAGTTGGTGAGATATATCTATGCCAAGAGCAGGGCAATGTCCTCTCTCTTATCTTAGGGAATGTCGACTGTCAACAAAACAGGATTACTAAGCTGAGCAATCTGTAGGAGAATATCTTGTGTTTAGGGTTTTTTATTATTAAAGATGAGATTGGTTGCAAGAAAGGACTTATTTATTAATAATTTTATATCGCTTAAATATTTTAAATTTGAGTACTCTCATATCATCAGCCTTGTATTTATTTATTTTTTTCATATAAAATGTTCATCTTATCGATTTATATTACAAAAGTTTCCATTGTAAACAAATAAAAAATATGAGGGTACTAGGATTCATATTTCAAATCATTTCTACTTTCAAATTTCAGGTCTCTATTTGTTGATGTATCAAATCAACTTACATTTTGGAGCTTTTAATTAACTATTTTTAATTTTCCAGCTTTATTTGGAATCTGGACTGACTCATCCTACCCTAAGGACTGTTTTAATCACTGTCTCATTATCTCCCTCAATTTACTATTTATTTATGCCTCTCCCCCGATTTTTAGGTTACTATTAAAATTATTTAAGATTTAATTATACTTTTGTATTGATATAACTTGGAAAAGGACACGAATGAGGGACAGTGTCAGTAATACTTAATCATGAATTTGCTGAAGGTATACTGAAGTAGCGATTACAGAAACCTGTTGATGGGTCCGGAATTAATAACTAATTTTGCTTAGGTAGTTAAATTTTTTTTATATATCCTTCAACCTTGTTTTTTTTTTATTTATTCCTGTTAAGATTGATTAATATCACAATTGTTTCTGTAGTTAGTTGATACAAATTATCGGGATACTAGAGTACGTATTTTATACTTTTTTTTTTCATTTATTCCTGATAAAATTGATATCAATAATGAATTTGCAGAATGTAGATACAAACTATCGGGATTCCAGAGTATATTTTACTCACTCTTATCATAGTATTTAGTTATTTAACCTTAAATTTATATTTATTTTTGCCCCCTCTCTCAATTTTGTAGTTATTGTTGAAGTTATTAATACTTTAATGAGCAATGTTCTATCCATTTAATCTAGACATTAACTCAGAGGAGATGCAACAGTTTGACAGGATCAGGAATGCAACGGTAGCTGCAATATTCAATCATCCATTTACCATAGATATAATTTAGGAATAAACACAATACTATTCAATTCACAATACAATTCTACAATACTCCCAATACCGATTAAAGAAACCTAACCTGCAAACAGTTTTTATTATTCACATATTCTAATTTAAATTTTAAATAAACATGTTGTCAGTTTATTTTGTGCAATTTGGTCACTATATTTTTTTCTGATTGATATTAATTGGTCAAAATACTGGATTGATTTGTAATTTTTTTAATTTATCATCTTCTAAAATATTAAATTATTACTTATCTTAGTCCTACTACATCTTGCTTTTTTTTTTTTTTTTTTTTTTTTTTATAACCTTGTTTTCTGCGAATAGAAACTAGCGAGGCCTACTGAGGCAAAGTAGAGACCAAGAGAGGAAGAGGACGGCCTAGAAGAAAATTCACATTTTTTAATCAGGTATAAAGCTACTTCCAGAGAAGAGAACTTAAATGGAATGAGAGAAGGCACCTTGCAGAAGACCGGCAGAGCTGGAGAGGGCTCCTATGGGGGCTATGAACTTCCATCTCACACATCCTATTGCGGTTCATGAGGATTGATTATTATGATGATGATCTTATCGCAAAGATATCTTATGTTTTGTAATTAATTATATTATTTAATGGCATTTTTGCGTATTACACATTCCACAGAATATGAATTATTTAAAAAAAAAAATCTGTTCACTTCAAACAGGGAAACAAGGAAAAAACTTCATTAAACTTTTCATTTTATTTTCGAAGCGCTTCAAGATTAGTGAAATGTCTTCTCCCAATGACATAATGAAGTATTCTATTTGATCTGTGATCGGCTCACTGTTCCTCTTTAGATTGGAAAAGTTCTAATGATATAACTTCCATTTTAAAATTTATGAGTTTTAGAAGTTTCTCTCGGAACGTTTGAAACTGAAGAACTATCACTAACTTTCACTTTACTAGACTTGAGAGAACTTTTCGAGGTCTGAATCTGTTTTAGTTATTTTGCTCGTTTCCGCGGGCGGATTGAGCGTTTATCAGTTACGTTTAAAACCATCAGTAATAAATCACAAAATCCTTCAAAATCTTCCCTCCCTGAAAGTTAAACTGATTTAATATTGAAGTTTAGACACGAGCTTAGGAAGTTTTCTTTACATTGTCAGTCGCTCTTTCGCTGAATGTTGTTGACAATTATATTATTATATAATTCACCTTTCAATGATGGATAAGTACATTTTAAATTTTAAAAATATTCAATATACATTGAAAATCTATGCTCATGCACTGGAATAGTGCATTAGGTAGAGAAGAATTTATTTATTTTAATTACTACGTCCCAAACAAAAAAGTATTTTAACGTTGAGCTTTCTAAATATATGGCTCTGAATGAAAAATATTTTTTTTATCATTTTGAAACAGTTGCCATTTTCGTTCCCCAAATTGTTTTTGTAGCAGACTCATAAAGTCTGACTAGTAATTATTCTTAGTTTTTATTGAAGTAATTAACAATTGGGATGAAATGAAATGAAATACAGTTATCGCTTTATCATTAATGTTTCTTTTTATCTAAATGCACTTTACTGTGCCTGTGTTACTAATGGAATTTTAAACTTTAAATTTGTCTGTATTCGATTTGAATAAATATAGGTAAAACTAAGTCACTTGACTTATCTATTTTGTTTATACATTATGGTTTTTCAAACTGAAATTCAACAAGAAACTATATTTTTACTCACTGCAGTTTAATGTTAAATGTAAATTACTATTCACACTTCCGAACTTCAAATACCACTAAAACTGTGTAAACATTTTGTTATTTCATGGAACGATGGTTATATTAGAAAATGCTCTAAAAAAAAAAAAAAAAAAATCATTCGCCCCTTTAAGTGATAATGTTGTTTCTTCTTAGATTTATGTAGTTTTTTTTTTTTTTTTTAAGTTGGTTCTGTATTTCATAATTACATTACTATATACTTGTACTGTTCATGTAATAATCTTAATGTACTAAACTAATTTTTTTCAACTATTTTACATTCTTGCACTAGAATCCTTCTGTATAGCTTACTGATACTGAAATTAGATAATAAAACGGTTATTTGCAAAAATAAGATTGCAAGTAATCAAAATAGTTAACACTATTACCTACCAGAACTATAGCCTATCACAGTACTGAATAAATTATTTCTATAATCTTGGAAAAACTTAATTACTTAAAAAATAGAACTAAGGTGATTTATATCTTCCCAAATTAAATTTATTATTATTATATGTGTGCGGCAGAGGAATATTTCAATCATTAACAGTTTTAGTATTTGTGTTTTATTGCTTTGGACTCAACTTGACTTCTTTTAGTTGAGATTGAGGACTAGCCGCAGGTAAGGTTTCTCAAGTGAGGTGGTTTGCAGACACACTATTTTCCACTATAAGGTCCCCTGTTTCGATTGAAATAACCTTGGTGGAATGTTTCTCGGCATTCCCTTTGTGTTGTTGCCAAATCCGTTTTATATTCGAGATTTTTCTATCTTAAACTGATAAAAATAAAGATATAGGTTTAAGACGTATATAACTTTTATAACTTTTCCCTTTTCTATTAATAAGGATTGAATAATCCTCTTTGAATAGTTTAAAAGATGTTTGTGTCAGTTTTTTATGCAATAATTTGTATTACAAGGAGTATAGATATACGATACAGAATCAAAAAGTATAAATATACAGATTAAATTTAAAGTATCGTAGTAAATATTTAAAAAAAACACTTAGGCAAGGTCGAAAGATCTAATTCAAAATCGCTTCATAAACTATGTAAATAGTATACCAGTTCTAATGTCAAATTTCATATTTTTAACAATTTTTTCCATGAATTACATCTTAGTTGTATACTATTGATTTAATACGAATGGTTTTCGATCAATAACGAATTTTTGGGAAGAAATAAATAATTCTGAATAAGTCAGTTATATCAAATGGGGGCATAAAAGAGATTAGTCCAATTCATCAGCATCTTTTCATTCAACCGCACATCGAAGTTCGTCGAGAACTGTTCTTGCACCGCACTTCAGCAGTTCTACCGGTATAGAGTCGACCCCTGGAGCTTTATAATTCTTAATGCTGTGGAGTACTTCCCAAACCTCCGCCTTCTCAGGTGGTGGTATTTCCACATCGTTTCTGTCTTCATTTTCTATGTTACGATCTAGGTCGAGGTTCTGCTTTATTAGGTTCTTCTTCCTTGCTCAGTAGCCCCTGGAATCGTCTCGTCCACCTATTAATGACGTCTCCTCTGTCAGCCAGAAGATTGCATTTCTCCTCCAACAGCAACAAGAAATCGGTGCTTTTTTGCGATGTATAAAGCTTTGAAGTTCAAAGATCTTTCTTGGAGCGCTAAGTTCATTGTTTACAAGACTATTATTCGTCTGTCACCTATGCCAGTGAGATATGGGTCATGATAAAGGAGATGGAGAAACGGCTCTGCACCTGGGAAAGAAAGAAACTTTGAAAAATATATGGACCAGTCTACTCTGATGGAAAGTGGAAAAATTAGAGAAAATGAAGATTTAAGAGCATCGTATGGTCAGCCGGACATAGTAAGTGTAATAAAAAAGAAACTAGCACGGAATTGTTTTATATTGTAACAGCAGAGCATGTTTGAAGAGCTCACTCATTCGGACTCAATTTATAATTTGGAACCGGCAGCAGCTTGACCAATTCAGTCCTCTGCCCTTATGCTTCATATCTTCTCGCATCACGAAATCAATTTACTCCTGTATATATATTTTTTTCTTGAGTATAGAACGTTAGTAACGAAGTTTCCCTTAAAAAATATTTTATATAATTTAGCTGTTACTTGCGAAAGTTAGTGACTGTCGTATTCACACACAACCTAAGTTTTGAAAATGGAAACTTAAAGGCCGAAACGTTAACTTTTGTTAAAAATATTATTTAATAGAACACGTTAGAATTTCATTATTGTTAAATTGGTGTTGGGATTTAAATTTTTTTTGATCTATGATTTTTTATTAAATATGAATAGTTTAATATCTCAATTTTTAAACTGCAAAAACCTAACAAAAGAAGAATTTGAGAAAAGTATAATTTTTTTAAACATTATCAGTCTTAAAATTATATTTAAATTATTAGTTACATTTTATTTAGCTAACATTATTACCAGGTACTAGCTGATTTATTCGATTTCTATATATCCTTTTATTTACATAGATCATTGAAAAAAAAATTATGTTGTTAAAATGTTCACCTCAGAATTTTGTACCCGAAGCGATGCAAATTATGTATTATGACTTGAGTAGATGGATTTTACTTTTTTTTTGGAATTTCGGGATAAATCTCTTTACTCTAGCTAGAATGTGTTGATAATCTTTATCATAGGCTGGGCTTTCCTGCCTCCATGAGTTCCCAATAGCGTATAAACCTAACTGATAAACTATTGAACCTTTGGAATTACTTAATGAGAAGGCCCTCCGCTCTAAATTAATATTAATTGAAAAGGCAACCGTTCATTTATTATACGAGTATATTTCTATTTCTTATGTATGTAAATACTTTTTTTTTCTTCCGTAGAAGTAGAGGATTTAGTTAGAGGAATCATATTAATAACATTCTGCCAGAAGATTACTTACGTTAAAATTTGCAAAATATAATTGTTACTTAGTATTGCTTCATGTTCTGTAATAAAGATGTAACTCTCCACCCGCATGTTAATGCCATCTATGGACTGACTACGAAAACGTTTATTAGATGAATTATCAAAATATAAATAATTTATTTTTTTTATGTACCTTCAAATGAAATTGCATTTAATTTTAAATTTCTTTTTTTCTCAGTTCAGTTACCGTATACTTTTTGCTAGAATTTACTTAACATAATCTTAAAACCAACCTTTATCTTAGCCTTATTCTTACAGTCGCAGTTAATTATTTACACAATAAGAGATAATACGTTTAGATTAAAATCTTTACAGTTTAAATTACTTTAATACTGCCATTTACGTTGTTAAATTTAGCTGCTAAATGAATAGGATCTCAACTCTAGAAAATAGGAACTCGATTATTTCGATAATTTGATCAATTTTCAATTTAATTTAAAAATTAAAGTAAATTAAACGTATCTTTTCTAAACTATTTTGATTTGTATAAATATTTCAATGTAATTTTATATTGCAATATATTTTTCGTATCTACATTTTATTCCAGTATCTGGAATTGTTTTTTTAAATAAAATTTCTTGTTTTTCTACCGAGGGAAATTTATTTATTTTTTTTATCTCAGCTTGTTATTATTTGGCACGAAGCGTGGGACTGTATGAGGTCGCTGACTTGTATTTTCCGTCTGTTTTTCATTTTTATGTAAAAAAGGCTGGAGAGCGTCATCTTAAATGAATTTGAAGTTTTTGGAAATGTAATATTTAAAATATGGTAATGTTATAATTAATAAATGCAGATTTATTATTCTCTTATGTTGAAGAATTGAATAATAATAATTGAAGTATTGCCATAATGGATAATATCCAATGATGTTAACCACTTGACCTATTGAGAGTTGCATAAAGTTACTTATTTTATTATATATAGACATTTATATTTTAAATTCCTTTGCGCCTTGGTTTTTATTTCTGTAGCAAAACATTTTATTTTGTGTTATATTTTATATTAGTGTTTTTGCTTATAATAATTCCTAATAAAAATGAAAAGTAAAGTTAACAAAAACAATGAAATTTTTGGATTTAACAAAATAAATAATTGATTTCTAATGGAAAAAAGGAGAAAGAGAATTAAAAAAAAGATGAAGCGAAAAAACAAACCAAATGAAGTTAAAATAAAATTTTAGAGTGAAAATAACAGAACTGATAAATATTTAATTTTTAACAGAATGTCCTGCAGCAGCCTGGGCTTCAATCTTCGGGTTGTGGTTAGGTTTCCCAAGTTGTAGGTCACTGCTCTTTTAACTGTAGGTAACTGAGAGTGGAATTTCTTGAACCTCTTTCTAATGCAATCCTCTATTGTCTCTATTTGTAATTCCCGATGCTATTAGCTGTTTCTTACTAACCAAAGAGAATCCACTTAAGACTATATTTTGAAAAGATTGTAATTTTTTCCTTTTCGTAAAGGATGCCGCTCCCCAAACTTCACAGCCATACATCAGCAGTGGCCTGAGAATTGTTTTAAAAATAAGAATTGCTGTTTCTGGTTTTAATTTTCTGTAAAGGATAAGATATAGCATTTCTAACCTTGCGTAGGTTTGAGTTAGTTTGAATATTATATTTACGTTTTTTTATTTTTAAATATATTTATTTATTTTTAAAAGAATTAAAAAATTTTTTTTATCTAATATATTTTGTAGAGAAGATAAATGTGTCATTGTATCCAACACCCGTCAACAGATAAGACGCCCCACCCTGGAGAAGTCAGATTATGATCTAGGCTTAGCTCCAGATCTAGATCACAATCTAACTTCTCTCTTTCGTGTATGCATTATATTTTAGTCATGCGATCTACTAAATAAACCAGTTTACACAAAATAGCAAATTAAATTATTAGGTTGCAGTTAGAAAGTTTGAATTCTAATTTTTATTTCAGGTTAGATACATTCGGACTGTCTTATTCATATTTTCCCTCCTAGCTTTAGACGACAGGTGGAACTAATATGAACGATTAACGGGTTTTGATTTTTTTTTGTTCGATTTTGGAATCTTTTTTTGACACCTTAAAGTATTGAACAAATCGCAGTAACCGTACAGTAAATCGTACAAAATAAGATTTTTTTTAATTACTAAAAATTAAGTTTAATTAATCTTATTAATAATAATACTACAACAAGGTACAAGTTTTCTACTTAATTATTATTCATTGATATGTGAACACTACACTGATGATTTTCAATGAACACATTTAAATTTATTGGCTTAAAACATAGTGTTCGGCTTATTCTTTAAATATTTAACCTGTTCTTTCTAAAGTTTTAAATTTATTTCCATATAATTCTAATTATTTCCAATAATTTATTACGTTCAATAATATAATTATTCCAATACGTGTATTAATTAATGTGTATGTGTAAATGAATATTTTTTAATTAAAATGAAAATTATATGTATTATATTTTTAAATGTAACATCCATAAAATGATATAAAAAGGTAATTTTAATCATTCTTTTTAATAGAAAATGATAACAACTAATAGCCTTGCGTTGCCTAAGAAGATGGTAATTTTAAAATTTATTACAAAGAAAATTATGAGTTAAGAATGTAGTAAAAAATGATACGCTGCACCATTAATTTTAACTTATCTTTCAGCTGGCTCGGTGGGTTGATAACAAACCCCCCTGGGGAGGGAGTCTTAATAAATCCCCTGATTATCTCACTGAATATTTTTAGAATTTCATTTGTTACTACATTACACTGTAATATTTTAAAAATTATGTTTAAAAAAAAATCACATTTCGTTTGACATTTCTTGTATATTTGTTTGTCTGAATTCAATTTTGATTTTGTGGGGAGTGTATCTTTACTATCAGTGGATAAAGCGATTATTAAACGAAACAAATTGAAGAACAAAAACGCGCCTAATGAAATACATCTCTTTATAAAAAAAAAAATATATGGGCCAATAGTCTTGTGAATGTGTTAATGGAAATCATTATAATAAAGAAAATTATAGGTAATAAATTAAGTAAAAAGATAAAAATTGTAAATAAATATTACCCAGGAAGAAAATTATGGGTTTTCACATCTGTTAATCCCATGGCTTGCAAACAGTAAAATTTTGTTCTCAAATAAAAAAAAATTAATTCCACTTACATATTACCTATCGTTAACATAAATATTTCAAATTGCAAGGCACAATAAACAGGGGAAAAACTGGTCATATACTATCAATATTCAATTACTCAATTCTCCAATATCATACAGGGATTACCATAGCTTAAAATTTATTTTAAAAAAGACGTCAAGCCTTGGGGTACTTCCAGCTGTAAATGCCGTAAATAGGAGGTCGTATGCCACGTATGCCGTTCTTGCCAGGCTAAGAAAAGGTCACACGAGGTTTACTCACTGTTATCATATCTAAAAAAAAAATGCCTCCGAACTGCCAATATTGTAACAATTAGCCATATTTTCTAAGACTTTTTATATTTCGTGTCAGCTTAGGATCAAACCAGAATATTTTAAAAACCTTCAGAGAAGATGATAAAATAATAAAATTAGTATTCCAGTTTTTGAAATCATAAGGTTTACTAGCACAAATATAACATCAAACGTACAAAACAAAAATAATAATTCTTAATTTAAAACAATTTTGATCCTTTTTTCCTCTCAACTTTTATAAATTACTATTTCTCCAATGTTTCGGCCCTCAGGCCATTCTCAAGGATACCTACCACCTTCAATATTGATGTCATTCCTTTTTTAAATCATAAAATTGCAGACTAATTGCCCTTTTCACATATAACTTATAACATCACATATAACTAAAAAAAAAATGTATCTTGGATTTAAAACTTTTTACAAAACATTTTCCTTCCTTCCTTCACTTAAACATAGTTTTTAAGTCGTAAGTAAATGTAAGTGAAGGAAGGAAATTGTTTTGTAAAAAGTTTTAAATCTAAGATAAATTTTTTTTAGAAAAAGTTATATGTGACAAGGGCAATTAGCCTGGAATTTTAAGATTTAAAAAAGGAATGACATTAATATTGAAGGTTGTATCCTTGAGAATGGCCTCAGGGCCGAAACGTTGGAGAAATTTTAAAGAATAAAAGTTGAGAGGAAAAAAGGATCAAAATTGTTTTAAATTAAGAATAAACTAAACCACTCTCAAACAAGCATATATAAAATAATTGATAAGAATAATTATAAAAAAATTAAATAAATAATAATAAAATAAAACAGATTAAAAAAATTTAAACAAAATTAAATTTTAAAAAATGGCGTTAATGACTAATGATGTTTTATGCCATTAAACAAAAACGAATAAACTATCCTACATCGTAAAAAATAAAAGTGTTTAAAACCTATTCACAAATGATTCTTAAAAGGATCCACTTTGAGATATGGTTCAAAAAGTTTGAAAACAATTAGGAGAAATCTTCTACCTGATGATTTTTATTATTTTATTTTTAATCACGGCGTGTAGGTTGTTCTACTGCTACTATTTACAAAAAATCACTTTTTCTAATTCAATTTAAAAAAAATGATTTATTTATTGGTTTTATACATTTTGCACCACCCGCATCGATATAACCTTTAGAATTACAGATGCCATCTCACGATTTAGAAGACCGCCCAGGCAACTACCGGAATATAAATATCCCCTGTTTGTTCCTTTCCTGTCATGATTATTTCCTGTCTTGCAATTTTATTTCTGCAAATTACAGTTCATCACTTATTCAGCCGAGGTAGGTTGTTTCGTTTATCAATTCACATTGTCCTATCAACATTTTTTATTTTGAATGAAGTTGTGTTAGAGGCTAAAGTATTTGAAATTTATTAAATATTACTAATAATAAGATTTTACCTCTGAGAATAATATCTGTAATCTTTTTGTGAATAGTAATTAACTTAACAACTATGTTTTAATGAATAACACTTTCTTTATTAGCTATAAATAATAGAGTTACTATATAATCTTAAACAGTTGTTACATTTTATTTAAGAATTCGAGATTGTGTTTAACAGTTGCACCTGACGCACAATAGGATGGGTATAATAACTTTGAAATTCTACTGATTTTAAAAGAATGCACTCTTGTTCTTTTGGCTCTGAAATATACCTTATTCAGGAATCGGTTTTGTTTTATTTTTCTCTATTATGATTAAAAGCCGAAACCTAACAATGCATCTCTTTTAATTTTATTATTTTTTGTATAAAAAAACATATTCAATTATGTTTCTTCTCCCTTCCATTTTTACTTTCTCTTACCTATATTTGTAACATACATTAAGGGAATGTGTGTGTATGTGTTCGTGTGTGTGTGTCTATCGAAAGCCATAAGAAACTGAAATCACGTGACAGCAACCTTTTCGCTACAATCGAATAACGTCAGAGTCAGTTTATAGAATCGATTTTGACAATTTATTTTCGATTTTAATCAAAACAACTCTAATCATTTTGGTTAAAATGGGTGAATCAATAGGCAATTAAGTGTTCTTTAATACCAGATCATCTTTATAGTACATCAGGGCTTAAATGACAAAATTTCAAATATTTAAAGTACCTTTAATTTTAATCATTAGCAATTTTATTAGCAATAATATATAATCTTCAACTAAAAAATATTACAAAATTTGGTGAATAGCTAATAAGAAAAATTGATACATCAGATTCAAACCGGAAAAGCCGAATCCCGATCTCTTCCGACTGCATAACAGCTTCGTTTTTTTTTTTTTTGTTAAACTTCTTTAAAATATAAAGTTTATATTTTTTTGTTCCACCTCAAGAAACCTAATATATATTTTTTTTCAAAAACCAAAAGATGGTGCTTACTGTACACGAGCCCTAATGTGTACAAAACTCGGCGACGTAAGTAGGTTAGTGAGTGAAACTTGTGTAATGTGCACACTCCACCAAATTTTGGTTAGAGCAATGCAGTTTTTAGTTTCTTATCAATCTCTGTGTCGGAAGAAACTTAAAAATATTTAAAGCATGAGTTCCAGGATCGTGATTTTACCTTTTTTTTTTTTTAAACAAATGAGTAAAGTCCGGACCTGTTTTGGGTTGCCAAGAAAATTGGATTGAAAACCTTTTTGAGAGTCGGCACAAAGGCCCTGTATGACAGTTTCATGTTTGAAAATTTTAAAAAAAGCGTGAGTTTCCAATTATTTCCTCGTAATGAGCAGATTTTTTTCCTTTAATGAAAATAAAAAATTCATTGCATTTACATATTTCACATATTCGTATATGTATTTTAAAAAATAATAATATATTTGTATTTACAAACCTGATATTTCAATTGATTAAATTTTACAAATGCAAAATTATTCAAAATGTACCCGCAAAAAAAAAAAAAATAATTTAATTGCATTTGCATAATTTATATATTCATTTTCGTATTTGTTTTCAAATAAAGACAAGTGGTAATACACATGTGGTATGTTAATTGCATAACGATCTTAGTCCTGTTGATAAAATATCACACATTTAATAATTAAAAACATTTAAACATAAAAAAAACTTCAGAAATGTTATTAGTGATAATGGTATGTTTTAGGAAAATGTATTCAAAGTCAACAACTAAAGTCTTGAAATGATATCATCCTGGTTAAATTGTTCCAACAATATTCACTTATTTGAGAACATTGTGGCCCCTTCTTGGCTACTATTGAAGTCCAGTTGAACTGATATATATATATATATATATTTTTAATAAATATTGATAGGAAATATTCACTAGACACAAGAGATACTCCTGAGGCATACCCCCCTTTAATTTGGGCACGTGACTTTAAAGAGGCTGAATGGAGTTTTTTGAATTACTTCACTTTATTTTTGATCATTTTTTATTTTCTTCTGCTCTTATTATAGCTAGGAACTGATTCAAAAGAGCTTAGTTAGACCGTGAATGATGACCTCTGAGACCAGAGCCGCTTGTAAATCAGACTACTTACCCCGAAGCCCCGTATCCCAGACTCAAGGCCAGGGCTTTAATCATGCTGCTACTCCCAAATGTGCCTGCTTGATTTACAGCCACCCTGAGGACTTGCTCTTTGTATTAAGTGCTGCTGAATCCTTTGTCTCCAAGCTCATCAGGGCTTAGTACTAATCAAAGTCATCATTTTAGCCTGTCTGTTTTAATTATTGTAATGGCGGCCATAGACTTAAATCTCAAAAAAAAAGGATTTTGAATTAGTTTGTGAAGCTTTATGAAGCCTATTAGTTAATGGATGGGTTTTTAAACCTTAACCAATTTTGTATCTGCATACATAAAAATTAAATAAAAAGATAAAATAAGGTTAATAATTACCCCTTACAATTGGAATCTTAATTAGGCCGTTTTCTTGAGTTCTGTAGCAGAAATGAGCAAAACGGCAAAAGTTCATTTGAAAGTCAGAACTCCTACTAGATACACATTGATTTTGAGTAACAGTTAGAAGCAATTGTAAAAAAAAAAAAAAAAAAAAAAAAAAAGACGTACGATGGGAGGGAGTATCTAGAGGTAACCAACCTATTCTTACTATGTGAGAGATCAAGTTTTCATGGGACCACCAAAGAAATAAAAGTCGAACCCTCTGGCTGGATTCGAACCGGCGCCAGTTGTAGTCGTGAGGCAGTCGCTTAGTTCCCTCAGCCACAAATGGCTCAAAATTTTGCTACTAGCTGGAAATCATGTCCTAAAGACGGTTTTAATCAGCTTTATTTCTCTCCTCCCTCCTTCACTCCCCGCTTTCATTTTCTCTTTCTCTCCCCCCTTTCCACACTTTCCGTCAACATAATATTTTTTGATTTAACCTTAAATTTATTATTTATTTAGTCTCCTATTTTTTATAATTATGTAAGCTTTATCCGTTAATTTATATTGATATTGCTTAGAAATGAACATGGAGCAGCAGCTGTCCACTTCCGGAAAAGGCAGAAAGATTTTATTATGACATGTTAGTTTTTCATTGGAATTCAATTTCGAATGGAAAAAAATATTTAAACAATTTAATTGCTTCATACAGTGCCCCATCATCTCTCTTTTGGTTTTTAATGTCAGCGACGCTTCTGGGAAACAAGCGCTGGGATTGCCTCAAGTCCTGCCCAGTCATCCACATATGGGTGACAATGCAGTGGTAGTTTCCTAGGCCAAATTTTAATATTGTATATGCATGATTACATGTGTAAAACTTTTTATTTTTACTTTGCTTATTCCGGTTGCTTACTTATGTTGCTATTATTTAATTTATCTATATTTTTATTTATTTGTACATATGTATAGTGTTTTACTTACTTCTACCTTTATTATATTTGTCTTTTGTATCTATATCTGATATGAATGGTTTTAGAGCCGTAAAGTCCATTAACCTTGAGTATGACAGAAAGTATTATTTTTAAAGAGATTTTAACTCACTGGATTGCTTCTATTAATTGCCTTTATTTGGTAAGATCGAGACTTTGGTACTCTCCTACGAGACCCTCAGCCTCTTTAGGTATCTAAACGTTCTATTGATTAGAAGCTTGGTTTGTATTTAGACTATATCTCCTTCCTGTAAAACTGTCAATAAAAAAAAAAAAAAAACCTTCATGGTTTGTAGCAGAAAAAGCGTAAAAATTTACTTAGCAAATTACATTATTCAAATGTTTACAAGTTATTTTTTTTTTTTATATAGGTATTTAAGTCTACAAAAGTTTGAAGGTTACGTTGTATTTATTTATTTGCAATTGTCAATTATAATATATTTCACTGTTACATCTTTATGTATAATGTTAATTATAATTATAGCGTGTATAAATTGAATGATGAGAATCTCCGTTAAAAAAAAAAAAAATCAAATAATGTAAAATTTAATAACTGAATAAATAAATATGAAATAAAATGGTTCCGGGAGTATTTATATAAACTCATGTCCACACAGAGAGTGTTGATTACTATTTTTCTGTAAAACTTTTGTTTTTATAAAAGAGTTGTTAAAATGATTTTCATTTAATGACATTATTGCTTTTAATTACAAATTTAATAGTTTCTGATTTGAATGTGTTTTATTATTTCATAAAAATCCTTATCACTGACTGAACCAAGTATTATACAAAAATTATTTTTCGTAATCTTAATTAATACAAACTGCTTTTCTTGTACCGACTCCTAGGACTTATATTAACTTTTAGGAAAAACTATATTCCTACTTTCTATAACTTGGACCTGCCTTTGTTACACTTTTGGAACATATATTGGAAAATTATCTTTGTATTAGATAATTATTATTAGACCAAAATATTTTTCAAACAATAGCAATCATAAGTTTCGTCTCTTAGTCAAAAATTGTATATTGGTTGGCAATAGGTGACTTTATTTTAAATTTTTTCCGTTCAGATATACACTTATAATATTATTAAATGTTAACAATATTCTTTCAAATTCGGTAAATATTTATATTAAATATTGTTTTATGCTTCTGTCAATCATCAGTATTTAATTTATTTTTATTTTTCTCTTCTTATTATTAAGATTTGTTTAAGGATTTAATTGTTTAAATCCTTTTTTCTTTACATTAGACGATTCTAATTTTCATTAAATACATATTTTATAACTATTTATTCCTCTTTCTTCTTAATAATCTTCATTTTTTTTTTTTTTTTGGTTTTTCTTTTTCATTTTAATTCATTAGAAGTTACTTGTTTTATGATTTATGATATGTTAAATAGTTTTTATTTAGTTTCCTTTTTATTATTTAATACAAAACGTTATTGGATATTAATATTAACTTAAATGTTTTACTAATGTAAACACTACTCATTTTCTTCTTTTTGTTAATTATTATTGTCTCATTTTTTCTAATTTGTTATTATTAGAGATACTTTATGGTATTTTATTTTATTTTTTAAATTTTAATATTTTACTTTTAGGCACCAAAGCCTATTTCCAATGTTTGTTGCATGATTCTAAAGAGGCTTGACCTCATTTATTACTAATCTTTATTTATTTTATTCTTTTTATTTTCGATATACTGAATAATGAGATCAAAATTGTAGAAAAAAATATTATCAAATCGTTCAGAAGGTTAAATTTTTACTATTTACATGCCTAATTCTGGTTTATTTCTAAGACAGTGCGAAATATATGTGTTAGGAAACAAACGTTGAAACTGTTTCCGTCCAATGACTAAGATTTGGCTTGGAAACCATCTTCTATTGCTCAGCACATTTTTCACGTTAAAATAACGCTAATTCGGTCTGTTGAGAAAATAAAATTTGGATGAGAAAATATAGTAAAACTCATTTTCACGCATTTCAGGTTTAAACGTTAGAGTACGAGTGAAAAATGAAGAATTGTAAAAGTTCATTAGTACCAACTTATTCACATTTTTAGAACATATTATTATCTCAAGTTCATCTTACAAACTTTCTTTTTATTGTTATAAATCCGATTGACAGTGTTAGTGGTTTAAATTTAAAGATTATTATAATTATCCCGTATATCTTCAGTTTACTATAAGTAACTATAATTTTTTCCGGATTCTAAGGATGATCTGTAGATCCCTAAAATAAATTTCAATAACGTTCCCTTAACATGGCATTACAGACCTGCTTTCCAGAATTTCCTCTTGACAAGTAATTAAAGTGGAATCTTCGCAGAAGACTGAAATGACAAGCAACTGCTGGTTGAATCTGACGCCCTTAACATTTACTTGCACATCGCTCGAAATTTCCAATTTATCCAGAATATAAGTCAGAGTTGTATTGTTAATGTGTCAATTTATTGTAATTGTATTTATTAATCTGAATTAAAAATAAGTATTATTATTGTAAATATACTTTCAATAAAAAAATTAATGAATCTATATTCAGCTAAAAGAACAATTTCATTAGGGCCTATGACTATGATACATTTTTTTTTTAAACAAATCTTCCCTATGTGACTTTAGATTTATTTAGGAACACTAGGTTTAATTTTGAAGCTCTTTCCAACTAATTACTCTGGATTTTTTGTATTCCATTTTTTTTATCCCTGCCTGCCCATTTCTACCAAACGGAGAAATGGCGGTTATCCTATTTGTAGCCACGACATTCATATTTTTTTTACTTAATGCGGTACATTTTTAAAAATTAAAAACAAAACATAAAAAACTCTAAAAAAAGTACTACAAAAATGCATATATACCTGGTTAAATAAGTTCCCTAAACATGCGTATTATCGTGTTTTTAATTGTTATTATCGTGGTTTTAAATTAGACTTTATATTTATTTGAGAACACTAACTTTAACATTGGCGCTCTTTGGAATTAATTACTCAGGTTTATGAATAGAAGATTTAAGATACTAGTTTTAATCGTCATTATTATATTACTATAATGTCACTAAGTATATCAATTTCTTTTATTAGTGATAAATGCTTATAAATTTGATAAAAATAAAAAAAATAGTATTTTCTAAAGATTCATTAATAATTTATTATCTTAGTTGTTTCCTGAATGCTAGTCTTAAATAACATTTGATTGCTAATTCAGCTTTTTTTTTCTCTAAACGAGGCAAATATTTTAAAATAATTTCTGTGATATTAAAAATATACATATAAATGCTTAATTAAGTTCCACGAAATAATTTAGGAATGAGTCATTTCGCATCAGTTAAACAAAGTTTTGAATCTTACTTTCCCTGACTGTCTTCAATTTGGCACAGATTTTGTGTAGGTACCCTAACCTTTCCACTTAGACTTTGTTAAAAAGACGGCATTAGAGACTCTTTTTGTACCAAACGATAATGTTGGGATTTCACCATTTACCTACCAGCATTAAAAGGGTTTTAATCCCAAAAAAGGTTGGCAATTACTTTCCTAGAGCAATACCACGATCTTATTTATTTGCACCTTCTCCTGCTCTATAAGCAATACAGTTGTACAGAAAATCAGTATATATGTTTTACTAGAAAATATATGATTTTCGGTCATAAGGAGTAGTCTTCTGCTCCTCTTCTATCAGCTAGCCTTCCAGGAGCTAGCCATCTCCTTTGATAAATATAAAAAAATAATCAATAATCAATTTATGTGTAATTAATTAAAATCTAAATTATTTAATTTAAAAGCACGGACAAAGCAGTTGTTTAATAAATATCACCGTTTTCATGAGGAGAATAACTACCTTAGATTGCCTTGGGTGGTTTCTTGGGAATAGGAATGTTACCTATGCGAAAATCCCATATTCCTGTAGAATATATAATTGTGTGAAGTAGTAGTTGAGCTACTGCAGTGGGGCAACTTCACTGAGCTGAATATTAATGGCAGGTTGGGCTCGTTATGCAGTTCCTATCCCAGTTATAAGCAACCTCTCTCTCTCTACACATAGAGGTTCTCTCCGCCTTTTCAAATATACCCATGTTTGCCTATTTCGTATACAGTCCCTTTCCGGAGGTAACTCGTATACATACAATGAACAAAAACAAGTTTGAAGATATATTTAGAATTTTCGTAACATGTAGAATTGGTTTCCTGAATTTGTTTGTCTTTTACTTTCTTCAGAAGCGGTAATGATTATTATTATCTAAAACTCCTTAAGTTCCTGGTTTTGTTCAAGAAATTAGATTGAAATCTTAAATTTTAAACAAATGGAGATATGATCCATAGAGTAGAAAATTTGTATGAAATAATGAATAGTACAATGCTATATCACTTTCATTAAAACATATCTTATGTTCGCCAGCACCGTACTTACGCGAAATTTGGGGTACTAAGCGCAAGTACAAAGAGGGCGCAAAATTAACCATGAAAATCCCATTTTTTTTTTAATTAAACATTAAGTTAATTATCAAATAGAGGTTTTGCTTTTCTTTTGAACCAACAATTATTATATATTAAAACAATAAATAGTTTTATGAAAATTCTAAAAAATTGCCAGATCCCTCTCTAGTATTGCAAGGCGCAAATTTTTCAAAGTCGCAAGAGTGCAGAACTGCTTTGCTATATCCCTTTTCAGCAGATATTTCTACTCGATATACTTACTTTATTACAGATTCACTAAGTTCGATAAAAGCTTTAGATTCTATGTATCCAGAACATCCGATAATTTCCTGCATCCATTTTCACTTAAAAGCTCTACACAACATGGGTATGTCAGTAACATTTCTATGGGTTCCAAGCCAGGTAGGAATCGCAGGGAATGAACTGGCCGATCACGCTGCAAGAGAAGCACTCGCGCTTCCGGGACGGGGTAAAGCAATTTTAACTCCGTCAGAGATATGCAGGCCTCTTGTAAAGGAAGTCAAAGATCAATGGCAATCTATGTGGAACGAAAGCCCAATGAGCAAATTAAAAATTATAAAAAAGGATGTCAAGCCCTGGGGTACCTCCAGTCGCAAATGCCGTAGAGAGGAAGTTGTACTGACTAGGCTGAGAATAGGTCATACGAGGCTCACCCACTCCTATCTTATATCAAAAGAAACACCTCCGAACTGCCAGTATTGCAATAACAATTTAACAATAAGCCATGTTTTACAACGATGCCCATATTTTACACCACACCTCAATAGCTTGGGACTAAGCCAAGATATCTCAAAAACCATTGGAGACGATGATAAGGCAATAGAATTGGTGTTCCAGTTTTTAAAATCACAAAATTTACTGACAAAAATATAACTTGATCGGAAGAAAAAAAAAAAATAAATAAATAAAAAAAAAATTAATTAAAAAATTAAAAATAAATAAAATTTAACGAATATTAGCAAAATTAAATAAAATATAAATGGCGTTGATGACCAATGAAGTTTGGCGCCACTAAACAACCAAACAAACAAACAAACCACTGTCATTGGATTTTCGTCAAGGCCGAATTGTTAATAAAATTAGTGTTATTAAATTTTAAAATTGAACTTTCGTATATATATTGCGGAATATATGAAAAGATCCCCGCCAGTGGCCGAGAAGACAGAGAAGGGCAGACAGAGGCAGACAGTGGGTATTTAGGTGCGGTGAGCGGCGCTCTGACGTCACTAGGCGCCAGGGCTGCCCTAGCTCTGTGCCAGCTGGCATTCTTCTCTTTCCCTTCGCAGCGGATCCTCTACATTATGCCCGTATCTTCCTCAAATATTTCCTATAGAATCCTGTGGAATTATTCCCAGCCCCATCCATTACTATCCTTACTTTACCTAAAGAACCAGAAGCCATTGGACCATAAGATGACCAAGATAAGGAAAAGGTAGTAAGTACTAGGACTC
The DNA here is from genome assembly GCF_000696795.3 of Halyomorpha halys. Lineage (NCBI taxonomy): Eukaryota > Metazoa > Arthropoda > Insecta > Hemiptera > Pentatomidae > Halyomorpha > Halyomorpha halys. The sequence goes on along the minus strand of NW_027104662.1, from coordinate 611,706 downwards.
GTTGCCAACTTTCATCGTCTTCGGGCCTCCATTAAACTATACATTTTTGTTATCTGACAAAACCTTTATATATTTTTTATCTTAAAATTCAGTTAGTGTCAATCTCGATTAATATAAAATTCATTAAATTTACATGAGTGCGTAACCAATCTTTTCATTTTGTTGTTTCCTTAAAGAATCAGTTTGTGTCTTAGTTTAATTATCTGATTATCCAGAAGTACAGTTTCTTATTATCCAGAATATCTTACTAACTTCCATCCTTAACAAATCATATATACTATCTGGAAAACATACCTTTTTCTTGTCCCTTTATTGTTGTATCATATGAAGGGACCATTCATCACACCTTCAAGGCCGACTGTCGGATTTAAGTAATCCGATTTTTGTCATTGTTTTTTGAATTTATATAAAGTCGGGGTCGGGGTTCTCATTTGCCCCTTTCCGCGGACACCGGAAGGCTCCGAAGACGCTGCGACTGCAATGCCGCCCCAGCCTATGCACTATGCAAGCTAGGACCTGGCCTACCCCTACCATCACGTCAGAGTCCAGGACACGGTGGCCAGCCACGGAAAACGAAGACGTCTTTTCAGACACGGGGCGAGGATTACATGGTTTTCACCTTTTCGCCCACAGCACACCGTACACCACAGCGGCCATAAGACGCGGAAGTGACCGTGACAGCGAAACTTCCAACAGCCACCAGATAAGCGCATGATTTCTATTAGTCTATGAGACCCCAATGCTGTGTTTTATATTATTATTGATAATATTCTATTAAAACCTAACACACTAACATCATCTGCCCCTCCAGGAATTAATACTTTTATAAATAGAATGAAAATATATGCATGTTAATTAGCGGAAAGTCTCACAATTTTCACCCCCACACTATTAATTTATTATAATCATAAAATTACACTCGGGAAACCTGCAGTATAACACGAGTAGGTCCCGTGTTAACACCGACACTTGTTTGGACCAGTACCTTATCAACTCTGCTCAGAGCCTTTCCTCTCTGCAGTTGTCGGATCCTCTCATTTGAATTCAAAGGTCATATAATATCCAAACTTTTCTTATTCTCCCAAACGCCATTTCTTTCCACAACTTGGGTGTCCTCATGTGTTGAAATATCTCCCTGTACCTGAAATCTTAGATTAGATTGGAATACAAGTCTGCTCTCGTGGTCGATCTATGGTAATCTAATTTTATCTATATTATACCTATGAACGCCTACGACATTATACCTCTGAAATAAATAAATATTTTCTTGCCTACCTGTTCTTTGGATATGAAAAAAAAAAATAAATAAAAAAATGTTATACACACACACTCATCTGAATATCCACAAGCCAAGTTACTAAACATATGCAAAGTAAGTGTGCTATAGTCTCAGTCTAACTCTTTGCTCAGCTTCATTCAACGACTTCCGCGAAACCTTTTCATCTACTTCTGATTCTATATCAAATGGCAGTTCCTAGGCAAAGTTTCCTTTGTTGATCATTAGTCTTCCCAGTTACATATAATAAATTAAATCTCATTTCATTTTTGCTCCTTTCACCATTTTCCACTAAATGTTATCTGCTTTACTCATTAGAACATCAATAAATTATGGCAATTTAAAAATTTGTTTAAGCATCGTGGAGTAAATTAATTTCACTGATTCATATAGCACTTACATTAAATTAATAAAATTTTGCCTTTCTGAAATCTTTGTAGGTCCTTCTTTTCATTTACAATTTCTGCCTCCAGGATTCCAGTCATATTTTCACTTATAAGTTAGTGGTCTCAGATTTAAATGGAAGGGTGTAGAGAGGACTAGATATGGGGATAACGTTTCAACGGGTAGGGATAGCCTGATAAATTATAAGAACGTGAGAAACACAACACATTGTGAATGATAGAACAATTAACACCTTCCACACTTTTGTAATGCGATAAAAAGCGAAAGTATTGAGAACGGCAAGCGGTATAATATAGCCTCTGTCCTGTCCTAGAGGATCTGAGTCGGATATTCCCTTTACGTGTGGGTTGCTCTTTGCTTATAAGTTTTTAACTATAATAACATTTAAACTATTTATTGCTCCATCTATATTATTAAATAAAGTCATATTAAGTAAAAATATGATAAAAAATGAAGGTTAAATGTTTTAAAATCTCAGGATATCATCATTCCAGGATCATTTTCAGTTCCAATACCATATTTGTACTCTATATCTAAATGACCTTAGAATATATAAAACGAAAAAATTGAAGTATTAAATAAAATAAAATGATCAGCCCAAACAAGATTTTATTGAATAAAAAGGTAACATTCGTTACATTAATTGTTAAACAATGATGATTATTCCTCTAATTTCTGAAGATCAATAGTGTTTTTAATTATTTATCATTTTTTTCTAAAATCTTGAGAATGTAGAATAAAAACCAATCTGAATGCAAGCCTACAGTAAACCCATTAATAAATTTAGGTTAGTGTGTAGGATAGTAATTCTAAAATTAACCTTGAATTAATCTCTTTTTTTCGTCTGGATTTTAAAATAATTAAAAGCTTTTTCGTGTATTTATTTATAGGAGTAAGTTTTAGGCTCCAGGCTTATTATTAGATATATGCTGTAAATAATGCTTGCGATACTCATTTAATAATCAGAGGAACTATATTTAATTTTTTTTATCAATTTTAATATTTTCTTGTGGAAACTTCAAATAATATTTTATCATTTTTTAAAAGTTTTTTTTAAAATTATTTATTTAATGTAAGAAGGTCCCGTGGCCATCTTCTTTTCAGACGCCTCGGAGGATTATCAGGGATAGTTAAGGATGAAAGATTAAGAATTAATGGGTTAGGATGGTTAAGGAGTTGGGAATGAAAAGACGCATATCTGTTTTGGGTCAAATCTGCAACGAATGGGATGTTAAGGTCTTTGTGAATGAGTTTATTTGTGACGTAATAAGGAGCATCAAGAATT
>NW_027104662.1:597775-608690 GCF_000696795.3 Halyomorpha halys | reverse complement strand
TATACTAATTTTTTGTAGTGAATGGGAAGTTTAGAGCGTTTGTCAAGTAAGTGTTGTAGCAATCAGAATCTACGAGCAGTTTCTTGTCGTTTCAGGCTTGTGTGTGAATTCCAAGTAAGTCTCTTACATAAAAATAAGAACATTAATAAAACAATAAAGAATAAAACATTTAGTGTATTTTTAATAGAATTAATTTTCAAATTATGAAGAAAATGGTCAGGGGTGCATACAAAAGAAACAAAAATAGTTATCAACTATTCATCATTTGATTAGTTCTTTACTCATTTATTATTAATTTTATTTTTATTTATCCTTTGTCGGCCTTTATTTATTCGCAACTTACTTCTTTATTTTCCGTCTTTATGTGCATTAAATTTTATTTTCTCATATCTACTTTTACGTGTTATTACTTCATCTGATCATTGTTAACCTAATAGTTTGCGTGTTTTTTTTATATTCGTATCATTGTCTCTTTTATATTAATACTATTTTATTTCTTTATATTAGTAGAAGATTGGCCATATGATGGAGATTGTAGAAAGATAGTCCAGGTTGCGGTCAATAAAGGTATCAAAACTCTTTATTGTTAACTATCGTTTCGCCCCACTTTTCAGAGCTTTTTTGCCAACACCTTTGTTCCAATCTGACAGCCCTGACGAAGCCCTGCAATGTGGTGCAATTGGTTAACAATAAATATTTTTCTTCTACTATTTTGATACCTTCACTGACCGCTGCCCGGACTATCTTCCTACAATCTATTTTATTTCTTCTTTTCTTTCATATGTATGTAATTTTCTTTTCACATATTTTTAAATAATTTTAACCCTACCTTAATTTACCTTTTTGTATCTTATTATCCTACTATGTCAAAATATTTTTAGTTGTTTTTTTATCTTTTTAGCCCTTATGAAGCTCTAAAAAGTGGGGCAAAATGTCTGCAAATAAAGAGTTATTAATTATTTTTGTTTCTTTAAAAATATATATATATATTGTAAATTTCAAGACAGTAACTATTAAAATAATATAATTACGTAATTATAAGTTATTTTTTATAAATTACTATTTTTCAATGAATGCTTTTAAAAAATAATTTCCTACCAAACATTTGTCGAGCTCACAAAGATTATGGAAGAGTTTAAGGAAATTATTATGGAAAAAAAAGGTTGGGGTTACTGAAAGGCCCTGCGGTTTTATATCTGAGGGAAGGGGTTTTTAAGATTTATAACGATAGCCGCCCAGAATAATATCTTTAATAAGGTCCGTTTCGAGTCCGCTTTGATTAAAACGAGAGGTATCTTTTTCAAAAAGGAACCTTTGGGACCAATCTTGAACCGATATTGAGTGAACCTTTTTTCTTTTCTTTTCTTTTTTTTTTTTTTTTTTAAATGGGGCTCTGAATTTCATATCTCTTTCTCCCCTACTCTCACCACTCTTTTTTATTCTCTTTTTCCCTACCTCTAGGCCTTTGATTAGATATGAGCCCTTTGGGCTAGCTCGAAGGCTGAATAGTATCATCAGTATATCTGGTTCTATTTCATGCTCTGTAAAGTAATCTCGTTAGAGTTTTTAATATTATTGTGTACTAGGTCAATGATTGTTATGGTGGATTTAGGATTGGTAGAAAGTTTGGAAGCTGTTTATTTAAGCCTTACTAAAATAATGTGTTTATATTTTAATACGCTGTGTTAACGATGTTCATTTGAAACGAAAATTTTGTATTCTAAATCTTTAAGTTTAAATTGATAAAACAATTTTTTTTTATTCATTTAATGTGATTTACAACTGTACAAATAAAAAATACAATAATTAAATATGTTGTATGTTTCATATACACTTGAAAATCTTGGAAAGGAACCACCCATTGGTGGTACTTCAAGCATTAATTTAAATTAGAAGATCCCGTGGCCATCTTCTTTTCAAACGCCTCGGAAGTTTATCAGGGATTTTTATGGAAGAAAGATTAAGAATTAATGGGTTAGGATGGTTAAGGAGTTTTGAATGAAAAGACGCACATCTGTTTTGGGTCAAATCTGCTACGAATGGGATGTTAAGGTCTTTGTGAATGAGTGTATTTGTAACGTAATAAGGAGCATCAAGGATTTTATGTAGGATTTTTGATTGTAAGGATTGGATGCGGGAGGAATTTGATGGCTCGGTTGAGCTCCAGAGCTCAATTCCATATGTCCAAATTGGTCTGATTATCGTAGTTTATACTAATTTTTTGTAATGAATGGAAAGTTTAGAGCGTTTGTCAAGTAAGTGTAAAATACAAATTTAGAGCTATTTAAATTAATGCTAAAAAATGTTGAGCGTGCTTAATTAATTTAATTATTTCTTTATTATAATCTTTTACATTTATTATTATCATTCTGGTCGAAGATCGATTGTCACCAACTACTGTTTCAAGTTCGTCAACCTGACAAGTACCTAAAATAATTTCCAACTAAAATGTCATTGAAATTTAGCTTCAGACTTCTCTACCAACAAGACTGATGTTTGTGGCAACATTTTCAGATAAAGCAGATGCGTGTAATTATTATCCATTCAGCCTCATTATTTATTTATTTTTCAAAACAACATTTAATATTCAATTTTATTAAATACGTTGTTTACACATACTTGTTTCTTAATATAAAATAAATTAAAATTAGGATTTCAATTTCTTTTGTTTTTCCAAGGTTAGTTTTTTATTTATAATAATGAAATTATTGTACTTTATTCTTTTATATTTTATACTAAGGTTTTTTTTTATTACTAAGAATAGGTAAGTTTTCTTTCGGTTATTCAAATTTGAAATTTAAACCTTGCTCTATAATGTATCAATAAATTATTAAAAAGAAAGATAAAATTACATATTTTTTTATTCAGTTTCCAAAGCTATTTTTTATCTTAAGGAACCCCTACCATGTGTTATATATTTAAAATACTGTATGATGTTTCACATTATTGTCATCACTGACTTGCTAATTTCTTAAAGATTTTTACATACATGTGTTGAGTACTTGAAAGTATTATTTGTATGTATCAAATGTATTTTTTATTCTATGATTTATAAGTCCATGTATAGATCTAGGTTTCAGCTATTGAGAAACGTCTGAGAGGAACTCCTATTTCTACATACTTACCTATGATGATACTTATATACCTATATTTATGAGTTCGAGAACTTTTTTAATTTTTTTTTATTAAATTTAAAGGTTAGTCTTTTGATAATTAAATTTACAAGATCTGTTCATGAAATTTATGTATGTGTGTTTAGAATAAGATGTTTACAGGAAAAGCGTGACTTTGATTAAATTTATATGGGACCTTATCGGTACCAACAACATTAAAAATCGATAAGTTTTGAGCTTATTGACTTTCTACATAAAATGTTTAATTTTCTTTGATTATTCTTTTACTTAAAAAAAACTCAAATTTTAATATTAAAATAATAAACACACTACATAAATAAAGTATTCCGACAAATATTCATTCAATTTTTTTAATACCCCACAAATGATTTTGAGTGCTAATCCTTATAACTTTAAGCGCTATTTTAAGTTGTGGCTTACTGTAGTCGGTTTATTTTCTCATACAACTGGAAGTTTATTTGCAGTGGAGGAACTTTGAGATCCTTCTTTTCCTGAAGTTGCTTAGCTAGCTCATAGTGTATCCCTTTCGTAGAGATACAACTAGGTCGCATCCCCACAATGAAGTTGTATAAATCTCTTTAACTGCTCCCTGTCGAATACTGAGTGCTTATTGCGGTAGTTCCTAATGGTCGCCATGATTCAATGCTTTGTTTTGTGTTGAATGGAATTTCAAATATTGTTTTCATTCAAAGTGGGATTTGTTTAAAAATGTATGATTTTTAGGTCATTAGTCACTTATTAAAATTGTCTAAACAGTTTAAAATATATTTTGCAAAAGCAATGAAAAAAAAGGCTCTTTTGACACTTGTTAGCTCCTTTATCCTGATAAAATCCTAATGTCTCTGTTGTTATTACAAAAAAAACAAAAAAACTTTAAATATTGCAAACAGAAAGAGATTTCCTTCTCAACTTTGATAATGAAGCTAGAATATATCTCAAACTGAGACCCTCACCAGATCTGTTTCAATTCAAATAGAAACTCAAGAAAATCAGAGAATCAATACGGACTTTTAGAGATTAAAAAGAAACTAGTCGAATTAATAAAAAATAAAAATTCACCATCCCAGAAATCTAAGCAGAGCGGATATTTCAGCTCTTCGGAACCTGTGAAAATTGTTATTTTGCTTGAGGTTATACTATTCAGAAGTATTTTATTTTAAATGCAAAGACTATACTTGTAAAAATTGTTTGAGGTAGGATACTTATTCAAAACGCGTCCTAGAAATGTCAAGAAAATAGGTCTCTGAACGTAATGATGCTATAAAGTTCAGATGGAGAAAAAACCCAGTTTTTATCTGTAAAACAGTGCAAAAATTGATCTGTTTTTAGGCCGTATTGAAGTTACGTGTTATATTGCATTTGAATATCAAGTTACCCTTCAATAAAACGGAATATTGAAATATTTCTCAAATACAGGTTATCTCAGTACTATTGTTTCTCTCTATGATTAAATTAGACACTAATTTATTAGTTATTTATTATTTATTAGTAATTTATCATTCATAATCATGGAAAGGTCTTTGTATCGTATTTCAACGAAAAAGCTGGCATTTTTGAATAATGTCATCACTACACATTAACTCTGAACCAGTTAGGGATACCAGCAAATGTTCCAATGGCGTTGAGAAACGACGAATCTGTAATAGAAAGAGTCATTAAATTCATCCACCAGACTAACTTAATAACCAGCCTTTAATTATTATAATTATCTGTTTATCTTGCCTTATTTTTAAACAGTTACTTATCTGCTTTTCATCATCCTTTCTCCACTATCGTTACGATCTATTATTAAACAAATTATAATTGCCTAGCTAGATAATATTTCAAATCTCACGGAAATGAGTCCCACTGGTGCGGATCAGTACACCATACCAAAGCTATGACTATGGAACTACTAGTCCTTACCAAAGCCAACAACCAATGGGCATTGATGACCAGGCTGTTAAACGCCCTTTCAAAACTATCAAACAACAAACAACGAAAAAGCTCAATCTTTGATATCTGTTTCGGTATCAGTATATGTATTTAGTATTGATTGAAACAACCAAGATTATCATGGAATGATGTTTTACGTGGTTAATTCTACTGGGCCTGCCCTGGTTAGTAGATTGGATTCAAGATAGTTGCTTCTTACCATGAGAAGATGGAAATTAGTATTTTTCGATGATGATGTATCAATATAGCTGTTACAATATTGAATTTGGGAAACATCCCAAACAATTTACGGAGGTGTAAGTGAAATTAAACTTAAGAACGAAGGTGTCTGTTGCGTTGGTGTATGTGAAGTGATTTTATATCTAGAGAATATAGTAAGTGTTGATCCTATAACACTGCGGTAGACACTTCAATCTTGAATGACTGCTTTGATCACAGGTATTCACCTACATATATGCAATGAAGAATAAACAAAAATTATTTTGAAATTGTGTTTTACAGATTAAAAGAATCATTTTTGTTTTTTTATATTCACCACATTTTAACATAAGTCCTAGGCATTCCTCTACATTTCTAATTTATACAGAAAGGGCCTCTGGTTTTGTTGAAAAATATTGATTAAGTTTATAAAACAATAAAAATTGATTCGTTCCTTATAGTATATGCTGGTGCAGAATATTTTAATACCTAATTTCACACGTGTCATCCAGACGGTTTTATGGAGAATTTTATAACGATAACATTTTTAGTTTAAATGAAATTGGTCATTTTTGAGTGAACGTCTATTACATTTTTAGGGAAAGTATTTTTTTTTTTTTAAAGGACAACGATGTGTTTTGTGAAAAGTGTTTTTAGTGGTGTATTATATTATTGTATGTTTTCGTAACTTCCTAATATTTGCTAAAATATAAGCCTCATTGTGGTAAAATTTGCTTTTAGCATTTTTTGATTTTCACACATATATTTTTTTCATATTGCCATGTGTTCAAAGATGATTTCGAAGCACTTCTTGGCTGTTTCGAATCGTAATTAATTTTATGATATTTACAAGAAAATAAAAAGAACTCTTTTATTCCTAATTAACTAAATACCATACCGAATTATTAAAGGAAACCAATACCGGATATTATAATTAAATTGGCCGGCTAATTTTTTTTTTGTTTCTCGGCTCCTACTAGCCTTCTCTTCTCCATCAACAATATTGACTTTGGGATACTAAAAATTACATAATAAAAGGCCGATTTTGGAGTATTTATTAACTTACTTCTACTGCAATGTAATTTACTATTTAGTTATTTTAAAAAATCGACAAAATATCTCTTAATTGATATTTGATAGCATATAACATGAATGTCCTTTATCGCAACTAAACATTACAATTAATTTCGTTAAAATGTTTTTCAAAATATGTATTACTAATTGTGCAACACGGTTTTACTTGCGTCATTTTTGGAATGAAGGTGATGAGTTAATGTCATAGAGCATTTTTTTTTATCCCCCTCCCTTGCCACTTCTGGCATGGTGCGGCAGGAGTGGTATAGTGCGCTTTCCGCATGGCACTGCTCCCAAAAATCAACAATTTTTTGTTTACAAAATTATTATTATACATTAATAATAGGGGGGTCCATTTTAATTATTATAGGGAACAATTTTAACGGTGGTGCAGTCAGGCGCGTTTAGCGCCTTAATGATGGGGCTGCACCTTGTCCACTGCACCCGTCCGGTTACCTTCTGCAGCTTGCCAGCCTGGTCCAACCCTCCTGGTCTCAGTCTGGGTCAGCTTCCTCCTCTTCTGGTGGCTCGCTGATGTTGGGCGGTCAAGCCCTTCCCACTGTGTAATGAGTGGGGCCCATCACCTTCTTCCACCCGTAAATGAACTCCCTGAAGAAGGGGCCTAGTTAATATGATCAACTGAATAAAATAGATAATAGTTTATGAAGGGGGGGGGATACGAATCACTAAAGTAAAAACAAACTTGATTGAAAGCGTCTTTAAATTGTTGGAGAAAAAAAAAGAGAAATTATAGTTTAAATTATAGTTTAGTCAACTCAAGTCTTGCACTTAATTCAGCGTAAAATGAACAATTATTTACGTACATATAACAATTAGCTACGTACCAACGGAATATTTGTAAGATTATATAAATTGATAATAAGATAACGGGTTTACATGGCAACATACTCAAAATATTTTTAAAACAACCAATTATTTTTAAAAAGACTGCTTCATAAAAAATGTTGGAAAATTACGGCCAGGGAAGTTTTTTATTAAAAGTTACTGTTCTGTTCCTATGGGTCACAGCGTGATATTTGAGTTTTTGTAAGTAAATGCGGTCTAACTCAAAACGTTTTTTTTTTTTTTTTTTACTAAAAGTGCATTTCATATACCGGAATGTTTGAAAGGTTTATAATGCTATCAAACACCTATTTGGTGTATTGTCTAAAAAATCAGTATTTGAGTTTCTTTTTATGATTTTTTGGTTTACTAAGACTGGTATAAGATAAATAAGATTTACGTGTTCAAACCTTTTTAACTCTTCAGGTTTATACAGTTGTATTGACCTAATGATAAAAAAGGTAATGGGTTTACTTAAGAACTTAGCTTTACAGCTTTATTTCATATCTACAGCCTTAAAAGAACCACCTTTAAAAATATCGGTTTTATATGAATTGTCTTAGCAAGATAATGGTCACGTACCTACACGAACTTTTCATTGAACAGTTACCGCTGTGGTCGAACGACTCGTATCATGATGCTGCATATCGTTAAACCTTCCTGAATGAACGTACTATCTAACACAAAGGAAATCTTCTAAATCAGGTTGACGGTAGTTGAGATTAGCGTGTTCAAACGAATTCTAAACTCTTTAGTTTTATATAATTGTATGTATCAATGGTTCCCAAACTTGCCACATTTTTATACCTCTTCAAACGCGTATCGAATCGCATTATCATCTTATCATATCATATATCATATTTTAAAAAACATCAAAGTATGTATTTTTTTCTCTTTTATTAGTAAATGAATAAAACAGCGGTAAACAAAAAAAAATATTCATGAAAAAATAAGTATGGAAGTTATTTTGTAAATTTTATCATTTTGAGTTTGTTAAATGCAATTATAATCGGTTTATAAGATCACAATCAACAGCGTAACACTGCTACACATTCAAAAAAACTGCTCATACATAATTGAGTTAAACGGTTTTAATATTTATTTATCTATAGTTATAATCCAAATAATAAACTCCTTGTTTCAAAAATAAATTACCAAGGTTAGGTTGGGGTAGCCATGGTTGCGGAGACGAAAAATTAACAACTTGCTGCTTCTCGAGCATTCCTTGGTACAATATCTGCATCTGTTCCATTTGGATTTGTAACTAAAAAAGATTAATTTAAACTAACTTTAAGCAGGAGTATCTTACTTTTTGGAACTGGTCAACACAAATGGGTAAATATAAAACAACAATGAAGATATTTTATTGCCATTTAAAAAACTATTAAGAATCCTATAAAAAGAATATTATTTATACGAAATTTGTTGTTGTTTGTCTCCTTGTTCCTTGTCCAAGCCCAATCTAAATTGGGTTCAGAGCGCACCATCAAACATATCGTACACTTGAAGTTGCCCGTACTACACTTATGGAAACAATGGTGTAGATAAATAAAGTTCCCTAGATGTATATGTTCAGAAAAAAATATTAAATATTTTCCTCTTCCAGATGGATTGATGGTATTCTTCCTGACAACTGGTCTCAAGATTTAATCTAGATAACGATTCAATTTATTTTACATCGCTATGTGCCCCGGATAAACATTTTTAGTCCAGTTATACTTCTATATTTTGTAATGTTTGTATTTATGTTAGTGTCTTTTGGATTTTCTAATATAAATATAAGTTATATCTGTAATATCTTAAATTATGCGTAGTTCATTGAACAGTAAAGCTCATTAAAAAATTTACAATCTGATTTTGTTCACATTACTAGTCTAGTACGTGCCAGTTAATATGAAAAGATATATTTTTGTTTTATAGTCCATTTCGTAGTATTATCTACCGTAAAATAACTGCCAAACTGCACGATTCGTGTTGGGAGGGAAACCCCTTAGAAATGAGACCAAAGTCCACGCACAATTTCGATAGATAGACGCTGCCAGATTATAATATTATGTCATTTTATGGAAGATGATATTAAAATCAGTTATGAAATAAAAACATATATTTCTACTTAAACACTTGATATACTTTGGGTCTTGGGTTCTACATTGCCACTACGTTAAAAAAAAATAATACTTACGATTATATTATCCCTATTATACATAAAGTTTTATATGTCTTCAAGGAATATTCTCGTAAAATTTGAATAGCACATTAAGCTAAGAATGCCAATGAAATAGATATAATATAAATATATTTTTTATAACATAGTCTCGTATCGACCTTTACTTTAGATAAAAATCAATCGAAAAAATATCCCTTAACACACCCCGTTTTTCTAAATTGTAAAGCATATCCCTAATTGGAAAAATATTAATTAATTTAATAACGAAACACCACTCGCGCCTCGCCTGCTTTAAGCGTTCTGGTGGAGATTCATTTTCACGTTGATAAAATTACTTCCACGTTGTGCAGATAAACGCTTCACTATCAAATCGCTTTTTTTTTTTTTCTTGGTAGCTTCCTTAGATTTAGCAGTTACAATTTTCATTTTATTTGCATTATAAATGCGACTATAATTTTAATTAGTGTAAAAATCGGGATAAATAAGACAACTGTTATTACAATTACTACTATACTGTATAAGGCGTACAGATGCAATAGGAAATATATAAATAAAAATTTGAAAACAAATAAATAATCCAAAAAATATATCACTGCTTTGCTCACATCAGACAAAAAAAAGTTTTGGTTTTATTTTGAAATGGATGTGTTCCAAAGATATCACAGAACGCCTGGGGTTTCTTTGCCTAATGCGGTCCTAAAGATCGTCTCGAATCAATTATAGTTATTAAAACGTAACCACTGTCTACACTACAGTCATAGAATACGTCAAACATAAGATTTTTTATTTTGTCAGATCTGTCACTATTCAAGCTAAGCAACGATGTGTACTTAAAAAAATATTATTTTGATATATTTTTTTTTAATATTATGCTAGACACCAATATCAAAATTAATTTCAGCCATTGCATAGTTCAAAATGTGCTTTAGTTCTCTTCAGTCAAGTTTAAGTCTGTTTAGTGACAACTAATTCAAATGTAATTACAAAAAAACTTCATATTTGTTTGAAAAAAAATAAAAGATATTTTTTAAATAGTGCTCCTCTTACCCTTAAGTAATGGAAATGGAAATTTAAATTTAATATATTTGATTAAACTTTTAATCTTCCCTTGTATATACTCAGTTCAATTGTTCAGTATAAAAACATTTAATTATTGTATCATTTAGTAGTATTTAAAAATTAAACCTAATTTTTTTTTTTATGTTTCAGGTGAGTGACATCTTTCCGTGTCTACTAGGCCAAATAAGCAAGTTATTGTTTTTTAAAGAATAATTATTATTTTCCTTAAAATAATAATCTCGTTATAATTCGATTTAATTGATATTATTATTTACAATATTCTTGCTACTACCATTTTTATTAGAGCAAATCCAAACTTTTAATATAATAATTAAAAAAAAAAACTGCTAGTTTACAGTGTTCATATCGAACTTAATGAAATATTTATGTTATTCAGCAAAACTTTGTACCACTTCTTAAAATTATTATAATCAGTAGCTGATAAAATTAAGGGCTCTCGTCATCCAAGAAATGAAAAACTTTAACTATATAAGTGTAATATATA
>NW_027104662.1:595272-597705 GCF_000696795.3 Halyomorpha halys | reverse complement strand
ATATATTTATGCAAGAACTGATATTTCTTTTTAAAAACTTAATGTACCTTATATTTTTTGTCAACAAAATTTAGGCAAAATAATTATAAATATGTTAAAACAGAAATGTTTACGCAATACGAATCTAATCCAAGATTATTAATATATATGTCGAAATATATCATTCCTTTGATTATTATTAATATATATTACAGGAAACACTAAAAATTATGAAAGTTTTAAAATGTGTTACTATTCTAATAAAATTTGTTTTTACTTGTAATTATTATTATTCCAAAAATTGATAATATCTAAAAAAAGTTTTAATAATTTAATTCATTTTCAGCTTCCTACTTTATTTTTATTCTTTACTTACGGTATTAATTACTTAAAGTGCTATAAAACTCAGAAGTACTAATATATAAAGGTTGTTTTAGGATAATTCTAAATTACATTGACTTAGCGTATGAAAATCGAATATTAAGGCATTAAAAGAAAAACTATTAATACATTTTATGTGAACTGTCTCTATAGGTAATTGCAAAAAAAAAAAAAAAAAAACAGGAATAAAGGAATAATTTGGTGTTTATTATTTTTATTAATAATACAAACAAACAAGGAAGTTGAGGAAAAACATTTATCTTGAAAGAAATTGAAAACGATATTTAGAAAACACTTCATAAAACATTTAATTCACGTATTGTGCTCATTACTAGTATTTTCCACTTTCCATTGGATTTTAAATTGTTAGTGACGAATGAAACGTCTCAAAATATCAGCTAAACCATATTTTCTTTGTATTTATATTTATATTTTTATTCTTGCTGAAACTAGGCTGCCTCTAAAATATACACGAAACAGTTGCCGTTGTCGCTTGGCGCGTCTCTCGTTTCAGGAATATTAATATACTAAATGGTCCCAGAAAACTACCTCCAAGATTTATTGCTCTCATTGAAATTTCATGGAGAGTAATTTTGTTTTTCATGAAAATTGTAAATTAAGTTTTGTGCAAGTAATAGTTTTAAATAAAAATATCACTAATCATGTTAGTACTTTTATTTATTACCAGAAAAAAATCTTTAAATGATTTTATTCTAAGATTAAAACTTTGTGATTGTTTAATTGTAAATTTAGATTTCTTTTTTGGGGAAACTTGAGTTATTCGCAACTTTCATCTTTATAGAAACATGGTACAAAAATCGATTATCCATCTACTAAATTGGTTTGTTACTTTTTATCACTCGCAATGTACTGCGAATTCTTACATATAACTCCACCCCAATTTTATTTTTAAAAATAAATGTATTTTATTTTTTATAATTTGGAAACTGCACCAAAATCTAAAAAAAAAAAAAATCTATAGCTATTTTAATTTTTTTTTTCAACTTGGTCATTGTTCAATAAGTTTCGAATATAAACTTTGTCCTCATGAACAATCAGAAAAATGTGGGAAACCTTGTTTTTCTCCTGCAGTTTTCCACTATTATGTTATAGATAATTATTTATTTTTTAATATTTACGATTATGTCCTTTTAAAATAAATTTAAAGACAGTATCTTAGTCGTCCGATTAAATTTGTGAAAAATTACAGTTTTCTGACACTAAACTTCAATATGGACGCTAGACATGATTATAATATATTTATACAAAAAAAATTACTTTCTACAAAAAAGTTTCTATTTTAATTTCTTTAGTATAATAAAAATATTAATATTTGAATATATCCTATTGTCATCTGCTACTGTCACATCTTTCAGCCTTTTTTTCGATGCCATGCCATTCTCTTCATATTTCATTTTTTTCTCTCTCACCAACGGGATACGGAACAGAGTAAGCTATAATGTGATGGAGCTAAATCTTATGGCGGAAGTTATAGAATTTCAAAAATTTCTGCCTTCTTAGGTAGTAGCTTAGCCAATATTTGGCTTTTGTGGAAGAACTAACACAGTAACAGGTATATTTTCTAAAGTTTTCCTGTCCCCCTCTTAATTTCTGCTAAGCCCTTTACTCTCATTAGAAGATAATTTTTCAATCGTTTGGGTTTATTGCTTCGTATTTCTTTTTTTACCAAAGCAATGTTTCACTTTTATAGGTCATTTTTACCTTAAATAGATTATAATTAAAAAACAGTATGAAGGCGTTTTGTTCAAAAATCCACACATTTGGTAATATTTTTTTTCTGATATTAACTTGAAATATTTGTAATGGAAAAATCAAGATTTTTTTGTTTAATTAATTGTAATTCACAGAATAAATCAGGTTTGGCGACTATTAAGCTTTAAACGATGTATATAACATCCCATTCCCATGTTCGGGCTCAAGTAAATACCATTCAAAAACAGGGACCCTGCAAGATACTGGACTTTCGCAATATTAGTATAAGTTTTATAAGTTTATATAAAGTGGCATCAACCTATTACCTTTTTACTTTTACATACTTTTTTTTTTTTTTTT
>NW_027104662.1:593737-594612 GCF_000696795.3 Halyomorpha halys | reverse complement strand
TGGCAATTTAGACCGTTTGTCTAGTAAATGTTGCAATAGTCGGAATCTACGAGCAGTTTCTTGTCTTTTTAGTCTTGTATGAGGATTCCATGTCTTACATACTTATTTTTATTTTTACCTATATTTAAGTATGAAAAAAATATATTATTTTATTATTCAATTTTTTTGAGGGGAGAAAGGTTTTTGTTTATTGTTGTTTTGTTACTCATTTTTGAAAAACGCATACAAACAGATTTTTAAAATGTTCATTTACTTTTATAAAATTGATTGAACTGTTTGTATCAATTTAATTACTTTCGCAAAACGAAATAGAGTTTATTAATTTTATTCATTTATAAAAATACGTGTAATATGGTCCGATAAGGTGACAACATCTATCGGTCGGTGCCAAAATAACAAAAAATGATAGACATAAGTGAAATGTAAAGATTACAGTTTTGACTATAAGAGCGTTGTGGAGGATATACAATTTTTAAGCTAGATAAGTAAAATACAAATGGATCTCAAGTAATACTACTAATAATTTAATTAACAACAACCAAAATGAAAATAAAGTAAAAATAAATAAAATAATAATTATTGAAAAAATTAAATTTACTTAAATAAACACTGGTAATAATAATAAAATAACTGAAAGGATTTTGAAGTGAATAATAAATCTGCAAATTTACAATTAGTAAAGTAATATAATAATGCGAATAAAACAATATAATACATAATATGATTGGAGAGTAATTTTGTTTTTCATGAAAATTGTAAATTAAGTTTTGTGCAAGTAATATATCTGCATCTGTTCCATTTGGATTTGTAACTAAAAAAGATTAATTTAAACTAACTTTAAGCAGGAGTATCTTACTTTTTGGAACTGGTCAACA
>NW_027104662.1:589223-593272 GCF_000696795.3 Halyomorpha halys | reverse complement strand
AAGGATTTTGAAGTGAATAATAAATCTGCAAATTTACAATTAGTAAAGTAATATAATAATGCGAATAAAACAATATAATACATAATATGATAAAAAAAAAGGACCAATAATATCTATTACTAAGCACACACATACATTTTAATTTTAATTGTAATATAATTAATAAATTATATGAAGTTAAGAAAAAAATACATGCAGATATGGTCATTTGATGAATCCAAATCAACTATTGGGAATCATAGAAGTAAGAAAGTACCCAGTTAATTTTTTTTTTGTAGTTGATTTATTTATTAATATTAGGACTTGTACTTATCAAAACAGTAAAAATTTTCTCTTATTGGGCATTTACCTGATTCAAAATCGGCTCATTTTCAACATGATGATGGAAGTCAATTTGAAACTACTAGAGGCAAAAATGCAAATGTTATAATGAATAATTGTTCACTGTGTGGCGACAAATGATCATATATTAAAAATCAACTTTAGTTAAAGTGTTAAAGTTTCCTTTACACGAGAGTATTAGTTCATGGCAAATATTTAATCGGATTAAGTGCATGTTTATATTCCTTCCAAATTCAGTCTAATTTCTTAATTAATTAATTAACTTAATTGGACATATCCATCATCCTTCTATCTTTCTATGCTCTGTGTGTTTGCTGTAACTTGGAAATATACGACATTTTTATTTTTCTGCTTTGGTTGTCGGAAATAGTTTTGAAAACTCGTCTCGTGGAGGCCTGACCGTACACGTTTCCATTAGGAAAGTTCTTCCAGCTAGTCCAACGCCCCATAATGTTTTTTTTTTTGTTCTGCTTGTGACAGAACTGGACCGTATATTGAACTCCGTCCTGGTTAATTTAATTCCATGAAATGTGGACTTTTATAAGAAGGTTAAGCGTTAGTTATTGTAGAAAGATATTCCGGGTGGCGGTCAATAAACGTACAAAATATTAGAAAAACTACTTAATGTTAAGCTTCGTTCGGTCCCACTTAGCTGGGCTTCGTAAGGACGAAATGAAAATAAGATGCAAGCATTGTAAAAAGTGACAGAGCATTAGAATAAATATACAAAGAAACTAAGAGGATATAAAAGAATAACAATAATAATACGCTTATAGTACAAGAGCCGGGAAGAAAAAAGTCAGTTATCTCACCCCAATTTTTGATTACTTTAATGAAAACTAGGTATAATTACTAGTCAAAATTGATGAGTCTGCCAAGTATAGGTAGGGGGAATAAAAAAGGCGGCTGTTTCAAAACCTTAAAAAAACACTAATTTTTCATTCGGAGCTCTATATCTTAAAAACTGCCAACAACACTAGAAAATCTAAGAGAACATTATTTAAAGAAGAGCAAATTTGCTGAAATATTAGCCCTAAAAGAGCTATTTACATCCAATAGTTCTCGAGATATAGCTTTTTAAAAAGCAAAATGTCTTAAAAATCCACTGAAAGATTAGTGGTTAGTTAATTTATTTTCAGAAATCTATATCTCAGGAAGTATGTGACGTACAGATATCTATTAGCACTCAAATTAAAGCTAGTATAATGGACTATAAAGAAGTTTATGACCTCTACCTTCGTAGGAATAGTAATTTTCATGATCTTTCCTAAAATAAATTGATTTATAGTTGTTCGGTCAATAAGTCTGATTTATGAAAAACTTCATCTCAGAAACTATTGGACGTGCAGATGTCTGCCAGCACTCAAATTAAAGCTAGTTAAATTTACTACAAAATAGTTAATAGTGTTTATCTTTGTAGGTGTAGTAGTTTTTATGATATTTGACTAAATAAACTCACAAAATGTTAAAGGAAGTTGTTCGTATAAAATGTTGGATTTTTAAAAAATATATCTCTAGATCCATTAGACACTCATATGTCTGCCAACATTCAAAATAAAGGAAATTTAACTTACTATAAAGTAGTTTATGACACTTATCTTCGTAGGGTAGTAGTTTTTATGATATTCACATATGAATATAAATTTGGCAAATGAAAATTTGTCCAAATAAATATAAATCAATTTATTTTAGGAAATTTCATGAAAACTACTACACCAACAAAGATAAGCTACTTTATAGCTCATTAAACTATCTTTAATTTGAGTGCTTATAGACATCTGTACGTAAAATTGTTTTTGAGATATAAATATTTAAAAATAAACTCACTAATTACTTATCTTTCAGTACGTCCCATACAACATTTTTATGAAATTTTGCTTTTTAAAAAGTTAAGTCTCGAAAACTATTTAACGTAAAAACTTTGTTAGTGCTCATATTTTAGCAAATTTACTCTTCTTTAAATGACGTTCTCTTAGTTTTCTTGTGTTTTCCTACTTTTTAAGATATAGAGCTTCGAATGAATTTTTTTTTATCGCTTTAAAACAGCCGCTTTTATTTATTGCCCCTAGCTATACTTGGCAGACTCATCAATTTTTACTATTAATTATACATAGTTTTCATTAAAGTAATCAAAAATTGGGGTGAGATAACTGCCTTTTTTCTCCTCTTGAGCTCTTGTACTATTAAGTTAAGGAAATATAAATATATGTGGGTAGGAAACTAATTAATAATAAATACAGCCAAGTGTGTTTGTACTTGTTACTGTACCTTACCTTTGCTACATTTACGACTGTTTACCATTTACACCTACCTTTTTACCATATTCGTAAAAAATTTTAATAAGTATTATAGAATGTATTACCATAGTATTCCATTAACAACGGCTTGGATATCATAGTTACCAAGCTATTTTTAATATAATTAGTAGATTCGCCTACATAAAGTATATGTAGTATCTGTCGAAGTCGTTTATTAACAAACGCATTAGCCACATTTACTGAACTTTGTAGGAAAAATAAAAAAAAAAAAATCCCCAAATAACAATTTGTTAATTATCATTCTATTTTTTATTTTATTTGTATAAAAACAGGAGTTGATGGAGGTGGATATTTTTTTTTTTAATATTTATTTATAACTTTTGTTATGGCATTTTTTTTTCTCTTCGGTCTAGTTTAATTAAGTGCTTACGTCTTCATTACTTTACGATGAAAGGTATTAACACCTTTATGCATTATCTTTTTTTTTTGTTAGTAAAGGGTACATGAACTGGATGTAGGCTTCTTTTTTTACCATTCTCGTTTTAATTTTGATAGGTGTTTTGGTATTTTTTAATAGTTATACTTAAGATAACTTGGAGACAAATACGAAACATAAATAAAGCGAAATTTATTTAAAGTAGAATGTATTTATTAGATCATAAAAAATATATATTACATACGCTAGCCTAAAAATGATAACACTTCTTCCAATAATAACTATTTTACGTTCATATTTATAAATCTGAAATAAAAATTAATAAATTCAATAATAGGTACCTAAAAAATAAACCGTAAGATAAAAACCAAAATTTCTTCAGCAAGGCTATAATATTTAGTTAGAGCCTAAAACATTTTTCTGACCAGTTAGCTATTTATTTTAATTTATTTCTATAAATTAATTTGTTTTAGGTCACATTTGATTATTATATCAACTATTTTTCAAAATATTGCCACCAATACTAGTATTTAGGACACATGCAACATTATTATGGCATAGATTAATGCTAAAATTGCTAAATTTTTTTTCGATAATATTCCTTAAATGCATCATATGGTTAATATCAAATTTGGATGGATTTAAGCCAACCAATATTTTAATTAAATTTTGTCTAAAAGCATAAGTAAAAGGTTTCCCAAAACTTTTAGTTTGTTTAGTATACTCATGACAGTTATACGCTACTAGACTAAAAGAGCATGAAAAGGAGGCGTACTTTACATTTAAACAATGATTTTTATTTAGTTATGTTAAAACACAAATTGAATAATTAACACAAAGCATATCATATACGCTAATTAAATCATGTATACAAAAAAAATGAACTTAACTTTGAAATAAGCAGTTTTAACCTTAAGACGTAGACAGCACTAGGGCGAAGACACTTTCAGTAGACATTTTTTCAAACAATTACTGATTTTTTTTTTAACAAATAAAAGAAGTGGTGTTTACAA
>NW_027104662.1:552023-589114 GCF_000696795.3 Halyomorpha halys | reverse complement strand
ACGATTTGTTCAATAACGATATATATATATGTATACAAATTATTGATATATACACCATGAACAGACCAATCTCACTAATATGCCACAAAGTTTACCTGTGAACGTTGTTAATAGCAATCAGATTAATAAAGGCTTTAACACCGTGTCATATTATGTTTCTTATATCCTTGATGTAGAATGGTTATACTTCATAAAAAAAAAATATCTGCAATATACAAAATTTAAAAAACACTCAAAAGGAACAATGGCATAGCAAGACAATGTTGAATGTAAAACAATAAATAGAACAATCGTTATACCCGTCTATAACGTGCCAAACAAACAGTTCGTGGAGCATGGAAATAGGAGAACCGCACTCAAATATTGTGAACATTTACACCGACAGAAGCAAACAAGGATACAAAACAGGGGCACATTTACCTCAGAAATAAAAAATTATAGAAAAAAAACAGAATTATGCACAATCATAGAAATGAGAAAAAAAATACTCGAATAATCAAACAAAACTCTTGGCGTTATTTAAATATTATTATTGCAGGGACAAATGATAATGTGTCATACATCTTTACTGATCTTTAGATAGTAATATAATAAATACAATAAAAGTAAAGTAAAAAGTTTCCAACTGTATAAAAGTCCCACTTATATCAGAAATTATAAATAATTTCTGATTGGAGAAGATGGTCGGAGGGTGCGGTCAATAAAGAAAAACATAAATAAACAAAAAATATTTATTTATGCTGACGTTTCGACCTGAGTTTCAGTTCTTCATCAGGGAGTCAGCGAGGATTGTTGGCTAAAACTTAAAATTGTTGACTAAAACAGTTTTATCACAGGGAATAACAAGGGAAGAATAAATGAAGAGCAAAGGGGAAAAACAAACGTTTTCCAACATCTTGAATGACAGAAAGCCGAGATTCAAGTTCTGGCAACCCTTTAAAAAATCAATTTTTGAGCCCGTCGTTGTACTATAAGTATTGTTAATTTCAAAGTCTCGATTCTTAATAGTTCATTAGTTTGAGGAATCTGAGGACACCCCCCTTATACATGGATATAGCCTTTTTTTCTTCATCAAGCTACTTTTCGATCCCGTTTTTAAGAGATACAGAATGTTTTTGTTTTGTTTTTTAAGCTTGTTTTATATTACAGGAATACATTGATTTTCTTTATCTATATTTACTCAACAATAACCTAAATTTTAGAAATGTTACATCGCCTAATTTTCCCAGTAGTAAATTAAATCATTGTAATATGCATATATGATCATCTCAATTTTGGCCGAGTGTGTTGAGGCAATACCTCACAGGAAGCCCGTGACAAAAAGATGACCTTTCTTACAACTATTGAATATCATAAAGTTATCATTTTAACATGCCTTGAATGATAAATTATCACTTGCTATATTAAAGCTTCTTGAAGAAAAAATTAAACTAATTAAAATTAAACTACTCGCTGAATACGATATAGTACAACTATATCGGAAATTAAAAAAAAAAATGCAAAAAAGGTTGTTTGGTTCTGATTATTTGATATATTGTATGATATTGGAATTCTATATTCGCCATCTCAGCAGGTTAGCTGAAGTTTATTACTTCATTCTATACTTTATTTGAAAATTTTTCATTCCATTCTCAATATCTTGGAAGCTACCAACCGCTCAAAAATAATTATCAACCTTTTTTTTTTTAGTACAAATTCCAAACGTAATGCTGTTTTTCGAAAACCAAAAAATTCACCATTTTGTGTCTTTTTGGCAAATACCATAGAAACCAGTAAGAAGAAGATCATTATGAAGTAATTAAAAGTGGATCTTCATTTGGCCACTGACCGACGTCTGTATGTCCCTTAGTTCTTGAGATATTAAGCCCCTCTCAACATTACTCTTTTTTTACGAATGAAGTATAATGTAAAACTTTTCTGAAAATAATTTAGTATTATTTTGTGTAGCACTATACTGTATAGCACTATGTAGTGATAAAAATAACCGTAATCATACATTTATATATATATTACTCATATAGTTTGTTGTAAAACAAAATAGTAATATTATGAAAGAAGGAAGAAAATGTAGATATGAAAATTCTGTAATTAAGCTTTTTTGATTTCAAACCTACAAAACATTTATGTCTATTTTATCTATTTTTGACTTTTTAAATTATTTCGCTGTAGCTTATTCTTACGTCTTTTAACTTTTATTAAAAATTAGTTACTGTCACCAATAGTTTTCCTTGCTTTTATTTTATAACTAATGTAACTTACTTAATGTAAGCCTAGTTCTTTTCTTAGAGACCATTAGCGTTTCCGCTTTTTCTAAAGTATTTTTGTAACTATATATGAAATAATGTCTGTATATCTCATTACATTTGTTTATACCCTTTCTGCTTTTTATATTCTTCCTTCCTTACCCACGTTATTATTCTCCATCATCACATCAAAGTGTTGTCATTTGTACACATCCTTCCTTTTGATTATATTACTGTGTATCTTATTTATTTGTTTACTTTAATCTTCTTAGGTATTATACTATATTGTACAAAATAATCATCATTATTTTAAACAGTAAATAACACTTCGTATTATGTGTGATTATTGCGCTTTCGGTTGCTACTGTTACTAAATCAATTTAATTCACGTACCGAAGGCGGAGACGGTAGTGGCTAAGAAATGGAACCCGAGCAGTCTAGAGCGGCCGGCGGAGGGGATGGGAGGCGGTGGGGGTCCTCGAGTGAGCAGTGGGATGCTGAAGGCCCGCAGCGACGAATCCCCTAACGGGGACAGACCGAGGAAGAAGTTGTCGTTCAAGGAGCCCGAAATCATGGGCTACTACATGCAGATGAAGCAGAACGTCACCTCTAGGTTGTCCAGGAAGGGGAGGACTCCTAAGCAGAAGGTCGAAGACACTCCTCCGGCAGAGAGGTACGACTCTTCTGAGGACCCGGAGCTACAGGTATGGTCTGTAGCTATACTAGAGTGTTAGCGATAAATGAAGTTTAATTTTACTTTCACATATTCAGAAATAACTTGCTCAACAACAATTATTGCAACACTCGGAATGATTGAAACTACTGACGGAACTTCTGCTAAATAAATCGTTCTCATTTTATATATAACAAAAGTTCATCTATTTTAGTTATAAAAGCTGAAACAATTGCACTAATCTTTGATAGTGAAGTATTATTATGATATACCCTACAATATTAAATATCCCGCTTGACAAATAAACTTTTAACACCACTATAAAATGGGATAGGTCAGTTTGATGCGTGTCTAGAACTGTAACATTTCTAAAACAAAAAACAATGAATTCCTAGACCATTGCACTTGGTGAATATTAACACGAGGATAGAATGTGATGCCGTTTTGGCTTCCAAGTGTAATTGAAGCAGTTCATGTTGGCTGTCAAAGGGTATCTGATTTTTGTTGACTTGGTTGTTGCCATGGCATCATCGTGTATTCCATAGTTTAGTGCTCCTGCACGTGGAATCACTGCCTACAAATGTTTAATATTAAACATTATAATTTAGGATCCGGTTTTTATTTAATGGTACATAAATTCTCTGAATGGATTTTGGTCTGTATCGTATAACAGTCGCCATAATAAAAAATAAATTAATGTAAGCAATAATGCATTTAAATTAAAAAAAGGAAAAATGGCACTTGGGTATATAAGTATAAAATAAACGTGAAGTTATTCGAATGAAAAGTTATGAATAATTTGCAAAATACAAATGATTTGATTTCAAAATTTAAATATTGTAATTTTTTATTAATTATTATATTTGTTTTAATATCAAAATAAGGATCATAAACAAACTTATCGCTAATATTCCCTAAGTCATGAAGTAAAAATATTATTTTTAAAAATTTTAAGGAAAAATAATTTGGAAGCCTTTGGCCTATTGTTTAATTATCTTATTAAGAATCAGTTGTTTACCCTTCTGTTTATAATCTTGCCAGGTCGCTCACGCTTGACCTCGCATGATATTTATGTACTCAGTTATTTTCCTCTCATACTTATATAGATGGCCCATAATTTTGACTTTCGTTTTTATAAAATAATCTAAACTTATTAAAATAGATTTTAGACCTTTAGCTTGAGAAGTGCTATGAAATCGAAGTGAGAGGGACTCGAAGTCCAAGCCATCCCCCCTACATCATTTCAGTAGGATTTAAGTTCGTATCCGTACACGGAGCCAAATGAAATCGAAGCGAGAGAGATTTGTCATATACGTCTTAGTCGAACAATCTCACTTTGGACCTCGGTACTTGTGGCGAGTTGGAATCGAAGTGAGAGAGACTTAAAGTCGAAGAGATCCTTCCCTTCATAGCTGGAATATGATTTAAGTTTGGAAGAGGAAATCGAAGCGATAGAGACCCAAAGTTGAAATCGAGATTAGTGTCTTTCTCGGCATTAGCGATATTATGGAAAATTTGAGCGTGACACTTGAAATTTGCTTGTTCCTAATAACTTCAAATTATTTCTAATTATAAATAATTTTCTATAAACATTTTGTTGGTACATATCTCGTGAAGGGGTGAATGGATTTTCGTAGTTCAAGTAGCTTTTTTGAATTTTTAGTGGTTGACTGAAAGGAAATCGTAATTAACAATTTCCCAACATTTTGTGGCTATACTTCTTATATCTCATGAACAGGTGAATGGATTTTCGTATATCAGAAGGTTTTTTTGGCTATTTAGTGTTAGATTGAAAGGAAAACGGGTGTACAAATTTTCTGATTACTCATTCCCATTTTCCCTTGTATTTCGTAACTGGTTAAAGGATTTTCGTAGGTTAGAAGATTTCCCAACTGCATTTTGGGTTGGGAAATGAAAAATCAATTCAAGCGTTTCTGAAATATTAGCCGAACAGTAATAAGAAAGTAAGACAATTTTACTATACATAAACATCCAGATAATTTTTCGAAATTGAAAAATCCATCCATTCCCCAAAAATTAGCGGAGAAGATAAAGGAAATTCAGGAAAATAATACACTCGTTTTTATTTTACAATATACATAAACATTCGGAAAATCGTTTGAACCGGGAAAAAAATCAATCCAATCGTTCACGAGGTATTACTGAAGAAGCGAAAGAGAAGTTGGAAAATTTTCAAATCTCTTTCAATTTACCCTGTCTCTACGTAGCCAGATAATCGTATGATATCCGATCACATATCGCTTCGTGTGAGAAGGGCCCTATTACTTCATTTTAAATTTATTGGATATGTAACCGATCTAGCCCGAACCCGATATTATTCCTTCCATAATAACCACCTAAACCCACTCGTTTCTAACCTTGCTTTCTCTTCCATTCCTGGCAATCCTCCGAGGCGCCTGAAAAGAAGATGGCCTCGTGACCTTATATTGTAAACTGTTTTTAAAGTTCTACTACTGGGTAGTTTCTCTACATCCTGTATCATATCATTATGTCATTATGATCAAATTTACTGGTTGTATTTTTTTATACAGTTGTAAATATCAATAAATAAGAAAAATTATTGGAAGTAGTATAGCCTCTCGAAAATTTATCATAACTCATCCAATCCGGTAACTCAAAATTAGTACGAAATGTTTAGGACTTGAAGGTAGATACTGGATTAGTTTTCGTTGTAGAAAGAACTAACAAAAGTTAAATATAAAAAGTTGACTTTGGTTAAATAAATTCATTAGCAATTAAATGAGATACATTTACTGACATGAATCCTCGAAGATATTTTTGTTTTAATTGAAATTAGTAGACTTTCAGGTAAGATGTAATTGATATTAAGCTTCTGTGGCTTCGGGCATCCCTTAAGTTCCTAATACAGAAGAGCTGCTTTTACTGTGAGCCTCTTCTCGCTTTGCAAGTCTTAGGAAATCACGCATCCTCAATATTGTGCTAAACTTAACTGTGTTTGTCTTTAGCCTCCTTCAGAGATTTGCTTTTTGCTAAAGACAGCAAGTCTAACATCTAACAAAGGTGGAGTAATCTTTTCCTCAACCTCGTGTTTCAACAAATCAAGGTCAAAAGGTGTTGTAAAACATCTCTCAAAAGTTTGGTTATTTCATTGACAACGAATATATTAATCTTCCTTTACCTACTTACATATATTTTACAGGGACGCGAGAAAAATATTCACAGTGTGATTTGAAAAAAACAAAAAAAAAAAAGTTAATATAAGTTTTGTAAAAAGTCCTTCCCATTAAATGTCTTTATTGCATATATATTTCTCTATCAACGTTTCTCATGATTCTTCTTTGATATTCAAGATGAACCAGCCGAAATAATTACACCATATGTTCAGCAGTTATATTTTACTTTAAATGTCTGTCCATCGTTCCATACTTCGTCTTAAATTAAAATATTTATTTCTTAACCTCTACGTTTGGTGTTAGAGTCGAGTTAGTGTGGTAGTGAAAATAAAATACTCTAGTAGTGTATGAGATGAGTATTTAAAGTAATATCGAGGTTTAAAATAAATAAACACCACCAAACCACCTTTACTCTTCCCCATAAACTTGCAACATTACCTCCTTCAGTATCTTACGGTTATAATACTTAGTTTATCTAAGTAAAAAGGAGCTAATGTTCCAACAGTACTAAGTACCTATAAAATACTTAAGTAATGCACTCTCTTTATGGTGTCACATATAAAATAAACCATAAAGATCTCAAACAATACTATGTACACAATATATAAAGATCCCTTAGAAATTCATATTTGTTCTAAATCTTCTTTCCTAACTTATTAATGTCTTTATAAAATTGATTGGTGATAAGAAAGATCTGAAGTTTTAACTACGGTCTTCAAATCTTTCTGATTCCTAAAAAGATTTTTTCATTTCATAAAACTCATTCATAGCTAACTTTTTATAATGCTTTGATGGGATTATTTATTTGGACTCTGGGGTTTCGCTGATGCTAAAGTTGGTTTATCCATGCCTATTTCATTCATACATGATCAAATGCATCTAATCAACATCCAAAATTTTATATGGAATAACATAAGCACCTATATTATTTTTTAATAATTTATTCAGTATACCTCCAACATGGTGCGACCACAAGACGACGTCTATCGGTCGATGCCAAAATAACATATAGAAATAATGGACATAACTGAAATTTATTAATTACTCTTTTGATTATTAGGAGTGAAGGTTACTACAATTTCTAAGCTAGAAAAGTAGAACATGGATTAATTTCTGTCGATGAAACTAATAATTCAATTAACTAAATACTAAAATAAAAAGAATAATAATAAAAATAATTGAAAGTTATGAAGGCAATAATAATTATACAATACAATACTAACTAAACATGAAAGATTAGCTTTCCAGTTTTATGGCTTTATACTGACGAGATTTTTTAGGATCTCAGTATGTTTTAAATTATTATTTAAAACATACAATACTACAACAGATACTTTTAGTTCTTTCTGCAGGTTAAACATAACTCTTATCATATACTGCCATAATACAAACATTATAATCATAATACAACTCTATACACTGGTATATAATGGTTTCCTCCTTAAAAATCAGAATATAACTGGAAGAGAATCTCAAGAAATGTTTTAATTTAAAAGAAAAATACAAAACATAATATTTCTTTCTTTATTCTACTATATTTTATTTGGGGTGCAAGGTGTCTCAGTGGTAAGGTACTCCAAGGAATCGGGTTCGAATCCGGCTATGTCAGATAATAACTTGTTCTGCTACTGTAGCCGTGAGTCAACCCTGTAGGTTCTCTTCTACTCAGCCTAATAAATTGGGTATCCTTAATCTTGCGGTTGAGCGTAGTCTTGAAGAAATCACCTTTTATAATTTGTTGTGCTAAAAACAGTTCTTTCTTACTAAGTATTCAATCTCTGAGCTCTCATGGGTTGTAGCAGTTCACATAGTTTTTATTTTGTACTTTATTTAATTAAATAATAAGGGCAAAAATCAGCAGACATTATCTAAACCTGCTGAAATATAATTACAGCTGCCTTAATTGAAATAAATTTAATATAAATAACTAAACAATGACACCAGTTATAAAGTAGATTTGACTATGATTTCCCAATAAATCTATAATAAAAGTTCTCTAGAGTTAACATAATAAGTCCTAATTTATCGAAAACTTTATACTACTTGTGTATATTATGTATAATAATATCAAGTAAATATTGAGTGCGTAGTTTTTGCGGTTAGCGTTTGCAAACAAATAACGGGATGTACTTGTATTATCGTATGTTAAATGAATCTGGGATCACTTTTTTGGATATTACAGTCGTACCAATTAGTATAACATTATTTGGAAATATTGGAACTTTCTAAAATATGAATCATAAAAATATTTCTATTGTTATTAGGCCTGGAAACTACCAAAATTTAATGTTAAGAAATATTAAATAATGTAATATTTAGAAAGGAGTATTTAAAATATCACTAGACATATTCATCCACTCATGGCGTCTATTGTAATAGGTAATCAGTACTTTTAACACATCTTAAAGTTTTATTATTTTCTAAAAAGAATAATATTGCAGAACAAATGATTTCATTTATTAGTATATTTCATATTACAAAATTACGCAGCGAAGCGTATTATTTAACTATATCAGTTATGTTAGTACTAATATATATTTATTTTTCTGACGAGACATCCCACAACATATTTAAAGATAATGAGAGCCAGCTGTTTAAAAAGATCTACTGTAACCAAACTGTCGAATAAAAACAGAATAATAAATTAGGCAGGGTTTATATACAATGAGAAACAGCTTACGTGATGTTTACTCTTTGTAAAAGAAAATAGTTGGTGTAGCGAAAATATAATGTGGCTATAACATTGCACATAAATTGCTTTAAATTTATATGCTTATGTATGATTAGCGTATCTACATATTGTAATGTGCGTTACAAGGATTCTTACATTTATTAATATTGGTATCATCTGTAGAAATTTCTTGCCTCATATATTTACAAAATTTATTTTTGATTTTTGTTGGATATAATTATAATTTATATTTTTTCAGCTGGGTTTTTATTTATATTTTTTATTTGAAGAGAATTGTCTATCTTAACTTCCATTTAAGATTCATATTACTTTAATTTAACCTATGTAGCATTGTGATCCTGAATTTTTTTTTAAGGCAATTCACAGCGAAGGTGATTGTTTGCCTGGTTATCTACAGGTAAACAACCATTCTATTCTAACCATGGTTGGGGATCTGGTTTTTCATTTTGTGGGACTACCACTTAATGAAAAAAGTCACCCTGAGCAGTGAACGGCCCCGCCTGACATTTTTTTTTTTAATTCCAGGTTTCGACGGAAATACACATTTTGGGGTGCCCTAAATCCAAATTACTATTTTACAAAATAGTCTCAGTTTTTGTTGTCGACCAATCTCAAAAATTAAAAATCGTACGAAACTAAAAATGCAAATTTAAGGCGGATATATACCGGGGACCCTACAGAAATGTTTGATAAAATCGACTGACCGGACTTTATAAAATTCATTTTTCACATTTCTCTGATTTTCTCGAAAACGGCTCAAAGGATTTTTATTTTAGTTATTATATTAATGTACAGTCAAGCGTTCTAGTATTTTTATTGGAATGAGTACAATATTGATATCGAAAATTCTCTTTCTGAAATTAAATGGAATTTGATTGAGTGTATTCAAAATATTTATTAAATAGTTAACAAACTTCTGATAATGTTTACTCTTTTTTAACAATATTTTATTGCTTAATGCATCATTATTCCTATATCAAAATAATTACTTCGCAATTTCTTGGATTTATTTCTCTCTCAATTTCCCGAATATCGAAGAAGAAAAAAAATTCGCTGACCCCCGCTTCAATGATTTCATTCATTGTTCAGTGACCCGTGTTTATGTTAATTTTATGATTTTCCCTCTTGTGCTCGATGTCCGGGATCTCTCTTGCCCCTTTATTATTTGCAATTCCGTTTCCAATGCTGCCTACGAGATATTTAACAACATCCAATTTAACAGTACATAGGTCTAATAATAATATTATTGATTTTATTATACCATTAATATTTTATTATAATGAATTAAGGGGTGGTTAGGGCCTTCGCTTAACAGGTAACGTGTAACTGATTTTCATCAGTGTGACTACTGCCAAAATAAAAATTGTCAAATAAAAAAAAAAGGATTTATATATACCTGATTATATGTATAATATGTATTTCGTTACCATGGTTTGAAAATAAACCATTTCTCTCTTTGAGGTGTAGATAGTTGATCGTAGATTAATGCTTGAAGAAGTTTGTCGGGGGGTGCGGTCAGCAAAGAACAACATAAATAAACAAAACCATATTTATTTATTTTATGCCGACGTTTCGACCTGAGTTTCAGATCTTCATCAGGGGTTGTGGCGTAGAGGGAAGATTAGTAACTGAATGTTCAGTTACTAATCTTCCCTCTACGCCTCTACGGTTAAGAACGGTATTTGTTTACTGCAACAACGGTAACTATCTAATGGGATGGTTAGCGTTTTTTGGTTTCTGCGTAAAATATGAAGATGCCTTTCGTAATTTAATTATTAAGTTCTTTTTAAATATAATTCGATAATTTTCGATAAGACCAAGCCTTAAACTTCTGGAGTTTTATATTGGTTATACAGTTTATAATGTTAGCCTTGTCCGATTTGAAGTTATTAATTATTTGTTTATAACTTCTTTATCGATTCAAGTGCTTCTTGTTACCGGCTTTTTATTATATTTTCCTGTGAATCTATGTGTTAGTCTTATTCTCGTAAAATGTATCTGTTTGTTTTTGGTAAACTGATCTACTGCTGTGACTATAAATGATGGTCTGATCTGACATTGCCGTCTAAAAGTGAATTTGTTTAGCGGGTCACTGAAGAGGATCTAGGAGGGTGAATTCCGGAAAGCGAATTTGTTGATCGGGTGAATTAAAAAATTATGAAGTGGTGAAATTGGAGGAGCAGAAATGGGAACGAAAAAAGGAATGATTTGAAATATTTGTATTTGGTGTATAGACCGAAATTGATTGTAAAAGGAAACCTGTAGGGAAAAAAATTGTTTTCTTTATATCTTGTTATACCATGTAATTATATGTAATTTATATATGTCCGATTACGGATTGATAAGTATGCTGTGTGATATTGCAACCTGGTGTATTTAGCCAGCATAGATGAATGAAGTATCTCTCTCTCTCTCTTGGTGCTAGATTATATAAGGTAAAATAATTTACTTCATAAAACTGTTAAATCAGAATTTAAAAATAAAATAAAAATAATAATAAAATCACAAAATATTTACGTAGTTTTACTTACTGATTTCTAAAACTTTTAATGTTGATCTTGAATTATGTTTTCCTGATATATGTAAATTCATAAACCAGTTAATCCGAAAAGATAAAAGCCAAGTTACATAAGTGTGTTTTTTATTTCATTTACTTTCGCAGAATTTCATTCTACTGTTGTGATATCGGCAGGGAATGTTTGGCTATTAAATGTGACAAATTAGAAGGACGTGCCTGGAAGTGGGATTTGTGAAAGAGTACCTGCTCCAGAAACAAATGACAGGGCGGATCCTGGAGGGAAGGGCTCTTCTGGAGGAGCCTATTTGTTCTCCAATTGTCTCACTGAAAATTGAGGCCATTAGGAGAAGAAAAGTCGGGGAATTCGAATCTTCTTTAAGACCTAACATAGTTGTAATAATTAATTTAAATGATCGAACAATTTCGTTTATTTTTATTTTCAGTTCTTATAGCCCCCGGTTGGCCTAGTTTCGTTTTATGTTCTATTTTTATGCTATAAACACTTTAAAAAAAATAAAATAATAACAAAACGCAATAATTGTATCTGCAGTTGTTGGGAAATAATATTTAAGAGAGATTACGAGCATCGATTACTTAATAAATTATTTTCGATAGTCTTTAGAGGATCGATATGTGTATCCTTTGACTCCTAACATTTTTATTCTCATTAGACCCTTGCCTGAACTTGAACTTAAAAATTGCAATATAAAATATCGGATTTGTGTTCATGTAATATGAATCCTAATGTTTTGATAGTTTAGAGTACATTGTTGTTTTGTCTTATTCTTGCTGCTTGTTGGGTTACAAAGGGCTTTGCAATAATGTGCACAAGCGGACCAGGAGGCACTAACAGCCTGGGACAGGTTAAACCAATGGGTTAGAGGTTCGATGAAGTTCCCCTTGACCAACCTGACACAAACAACCCCTTGTAACTGTAGCCAACCCTTGATATTGGCTAGTCCTCGCCTTGGCATGGTGTCTCTTTGATGTCTCCTTCAGCCGGTTTGGGGTCAAATAAAGGCAGAAAGAATTATTAAATATTCACATCTTTACATCTTAAACAGTTTTATAGAGTTTTTATAATCTTTGCTATGAAGATTTCAATATTTTCCAGTTATTGGAGAGGTTCTATTTCAAACTTGAACCTTTGTTCATGTTATAACTAAATTTATTCGTATTCCATTTGCGGAATCTTATTTATTACTTGTTTATTTCTTTATTATTTATGATTAATCGATGGCACAACATTCCTATGTAAGAGACCTAGGAGTACCAACTCTTATTTATTCCAGTTGCTGCTCATCAGATCCAACGTCCATACATAGAAAGCCTTTTATCTATCATGGAGAATTTATTTTTTATTTAGGACTTTATTTCGTTTCTAAATCTCGAACTAGGAAAAATGCCTACTAATAATAGTTTATTTAATAACTTACACTATTACATAGCTAATTAAAAATTAATATAATTAATAAGGAGTTATGTAAATTTTAGAATTGTAATTTCTCCTTTTCGTACTAGATTATCGATAAGTAAAGCTATTATCATGATTTTGGTTGGAATTCTCTCTCAAATCAGTACAATTTATGTTTGTATTGTTTGTTTTTTTTTAATAAAGATATTGAGGTGGTTAGAAAAAATATTACCCTGTTAAATTATAATGTATCAAGTAATAATTACACAAAATTATGGTTGAAGGAAACTAATTATAAATTGTAGATATACATTTATATAATAAATAAAAATATTATTTATAATCTTAAATACTCTCTTGAGACTGGTTAATGTTGTAGAAAGAAATAATTTTAAATTTTATCCATTATAGTCTTAAAACCTTTTATTTTCTTTATAAGTCCGACGTTTCGGCCTATTCGGCCATCCTCAGGGACAATCTATTAGAAAACAGCTTTTATTACATCTATGATCCTCAAAAATTCAAAATACTCAACAATATTATTTATAATTTATCTTACCTTAAAAACACAACTATTCTGCCCAGGTCAATTCAACAATGTTTCTACGAAACAATTCTTAGGTAAACATATATTTTTTGTTAATAAGCATATCCTCGATTATGTTTAATTAGTTAATTTTCACATTAAAACTAAAATTAAAATTCTTTACCACAGTTACTTATTTGTTAAAATGTATCACAGCAATGCTTGTAATCTCCCTCCACTTAGGTCAAGCATTAAAATTATTTATTATAACTATATTTTTGATAATTTTCCTCTTTTTTTCATTAGTAATATTCCCATCTTGTAAATAA
Organism: Halyomorpha halys; assembly: GCF_000696795.3. Lineage (NCBI taxonomy): Eukaryota > Metazoa > Arthropoda > Insecta > Hemiptera > Pentatomidae > Halyomorpha > Halyomorpha halys. Next base: position 575,564 of record NW_027104662.1, on the reverse strand, counting down.
AATAAAATATTTTGAGACTATAATGGATAAAATTTTAAATTATTTATTTAAACAATAAAAATATTGTTAAAATAAAATGGATGGATGAAGATATGGGGCACTCAGAAAGTTTAGTTGAAAAAGAAAACGAATGAAATAATATAACTAAATTATGGAAAATCCGTTTATATTAATTTATGTCGAAATTAATTTTCTCTTAAGATAATAAAACATTCCTAAAATCATTATATTGATTATTTTTTTACTTAATGAAATATTTGTTCATTGACTTACAACATCACATGCTAAATCTACTACGATGCTAATTTTTTGTAGCGACCACGATGCTTCTTTACTAAAACCAACAACCACATGGAAGGGTAAATTTAAAGGTGGACCAAGAATTCATTCCTAGTGACTTTCGACTTTTATCCATTATTTTTTATATATTTTATTCTATATATTATCTTTTATCCATTACACTTTTAATGATTTATTCTTTATCTAAGCCAATAGCGTCCATTTAAAATTTTTTTTTCTCGGTTTTATTCATCATAACACCTTAAGGCATTTCACATATCAGAAGGTTTCGTATTCGATAGTTCATAAAGTAGGAAGAATGAAAGTTTTGACAGTTTTCAATTTCATTCAATGCTTTTCTGGACTTTAAATGATAAAAAAGTGCTTTTACGACAGGATTAAATAATAAGCATTCCCCTTAACTTATTTTTATGTCTCCTTGTTTATATTTCTTTTTCATTTAGGTGTTTTAAATCCCAATGATTCAATCGTACTACACTTAAACATTTGTCACCAACATAATTGATGTTTCTATTTCTAACGATATAATTTAATTTACCTATATTTATTTAATAACAATGTAATAACTATTATCCTACCGCTAACAAGTAAGGAAACTTTGTTTGTTTGGTCTTGTTTAAGAGCGTAAAACCTATAGTACAAGAGCCGGGAAGGAAAACAAGGCAGTTATCTCACCCCAATTGTTTATTACTTTAATGAAAACAATATATAATTACCGGTCAAATCTGATGAGTCTGCCAAATATAGGTAGGGGGAATAAAAAATTACGCCTGTTTCCAAACCATAAAAGAGCATTAATTTTGCATTCAGAGCTCTATATCTTAAAAACTACCAACAAAACTAGAAAATCTAAAGGAACACTATTTAAAGAAGAGTAAATTTTCTGAAATATGGGCCATAATAGAGCTATTTACGTCCTATAGTTCTCGAGATATAACCTTTTAAAAAGCTACATTTCATAAAAATGTACTGAAATACCAGTAGTTAGTTAATCTATTTTGAGAAATCTATATCTCAATAACCTTTCGACGTACAAATGTCTATTAACACTCAAATTAAAGCTAAATAATTGTACTATAAAGTAGTTTATGACCTTCGTAGGAATAATAGTTTTCAAGATATTTGCTAAAATAAATAGATTTGTAATTGTTCGGACAATAGGTTTGATTTATGAAAAACTTTATTTCTGAAACCATTGGTCGTAAAGATGTCTGCCAGGACTCAAATTAAAGCTAGTTAAATTTACAATAAAATATTTTTAACTTTTAACTTTGTAGGAGTAGTAGTTTTTATGATATTTAACAAAATAAACTCACAAAATGTTATTTTCTACTTGTTCGTATAAAATGTTGGTTGTTCAAAAAATGTATCTCTAGACCCATAAGACACACATATGTCTACCAACACTCAAAATAAAGGAAATTTAACTTACTATAAAGTAGTTTATGACAGTTATCTTTGTAGGTGTCGTGGTGTTTATGATATTAACATATGAATATAAATTGGGTTCATTTGCCGAACAACTATAAATCAACTTATTTTAGCAAATTTCATGAAAACTATTACTCCTACGAAGATAAACATCATAAACTACTTTATAGCTCATTAAACGAGCTTTAATTTGAGTGCTAATAGACATCTGTAAGTGAAATGGTTTTTGAGATATATATTTTTCAACATAAATTCACTAACTACAGATTTTTTAGTACGTTTCATACAACATTTTTATGAAATGTTGCTTTTTAAAAAGCTATATCTCGAGAACTATAGGCCGTGAATAGCTCTATTAGGGCTTAAATTTTAGCAAATTTACTCTACTTTAAATGATGCTCTCTTAGATTTTCTAGTGTTGTTGGTAAGATATAGAGTTCCGAATAAAAAATTAATTAGTTTTAACGATTTGAACCAGCCGCCATTTTTTATTTCCCCTACCTTTACTTGGAAGATTCATCAATTATGACTAGTTATTATACTTAGTTTTCAATTATGTAATTAAAAATTGGGGTGAAATAACTGCCTTTTTTCTCCTCTTGGGCTCTTGGACTACTAAGAAAGGAAAGTATTATATTCGGGGCAAACTTTTACAGTTGATCTGTAATGATCGACCTTTGGTCTTGTCTGGTTTTCTGTTTGTCTATTCAATTTACTCTTGACGGAGTGTGCTATACGCAAAAACAAAACAAAAAACATAGTTTTATAAAAACAAAGTCAGCTGTTACAATTTTGATGAAATATGTATAGTACATTCCCGAGAAAAGTCGAAAAGAAATTTTATTATTAGAAAGAATGAATTTTATTTCAGCTTTACTCAAGCTACTATTGTTACGACTTTTAGCATTTATTAATTAACTTACTTTTGCTATATTGTTTCTGTTATGAATTATTTTTTAATATTTTTTTTGGAATATATTTGGAATGTTTTTTATTATTTGTCTGAAATGATTTATTGCTTCCTAAGAACAAGATTGGGATGAGAAAAAGCCACCATGTGATTTATGATGTATTGCTCCTTGCCCACTACAGACAGCATTGTAGCAATTCAGTTAGCATTGCAAATGCTATATTCAAGTTTCCTCTAAATATATCAGAAGGGAAGCTTTTTTTTAACTACATAAATAAAAACATACATAAAACACACATACACATAAAATAAATATTATTTCGAGTATAACTCAGAGGTTTATATAGTCAGAAATTTCAGTTTATGACGAAGAACTTGAATATAGTTAGTATAAAACTTCTATCCACTCCACCTTCTGAATTGATACATAATATTATATTGAGGTCTACCTGATTAGAGTACCTTAAAGTTATAAAATTTCAAATAATTTGAATATGAGAGTTCTCAACACATTTTCATGTCCTGAATTTTCACCATATTTTATATTCCTTAAGTGTCCATTTTACCCGTGTTTTTCAAATATTATCATGTGCTTCCTTTTTCAGTCGTAATAAACGCTAGAATGTCCTGAAACCTCTAGAATGAAAACCTCGCAGAGCCTTCTGCATTTACGCAATACTCTTCTTTGATACATTATAATTTTTCTTTACTTTTTCGGCTATATTCTTCTTTATATTATTGTACCGTCTTAATTTTTATGTATAAATTTTCTAATATATAGATTTATTATATTCTTTTAGAAAGTATTTTTATGTTTATTGATATCATGGGTTATAGTGGTGGTAAAGATTTTCATTTTCATAATTTTATAGCAGTGTTTCCCGAAGTGCAGTTTGAGTTTATTGTGGGTACGCACTGGGTTCGGGTGGCGCTTGGTACAACTAGGAGCTAATTAAATTTACTATAAATATTAAAATTAGCGTATTCTTAATTTAAAACAAATTTGATACTTTTTTCTCTCAATTTTATTCTTTACAACTTTTCCAACCTTCATATTGATGTCATTTCTTTTTTAAAATCTTAAAAATGCAGGCTAATTGCCTTTGTCCCATCTTTAAATAAATTAATCATTAAAATTTAATCATTCCTACTTACATAACCTTTTCTAAATAATTTTTTCTTAGATTTAAACTTTTATAAAACACTTTTCTTCCTTCCTTCATTCACATTTGCAACTTAAAACTGTATTCTGTGGGTCTTAAAGTTGAGAGAAAAAAAGGATCAAATTTGTTTTAAATTAAGAATAAACTAAACCACTCTCAAACAAGAATATATAAAATAATTAAATTAAAATTACCATCAATCTAACTAAGATTGGACTGGGATCTGGAACTAAGTTTTGATTTCACTAAGAAATTATTTATGATAGTGAATACACATTATTTTTGTCTTGTTTAATTTATAAGTTAAATTCCAACAATTGTCCCTTTAATTTATTAAAATTAATTATAAATTAGTTAAATTGTAATCTTAATATTTGTTATAGTCATTATAATAATATACGGCTATAGTAATTTAATGTATATACCATTTTAAAGTACAATTTAGGATAAAATGGTATTTCACAACATTTGGACTACCTGTCTCTGCGTTTCCAATTAAACTGACTCTAATTTAGACCGTTAGTTTAGTTAATTGTGTTTGTCTTATTTATATTGTGTTGTTCCTTACTGATGAGTTAAACAGCCTTAAATTGTTTAATGGCTTCCATAACTACCGAGAGAGGGGGGTAGGGAGGTTACTTTGATAAAGTTCTATGGTTAGTTCGCGGTAACGAGGTTACATCAAACATAGATTAGAGTTCGAAACTTGTTAAATTAAAAATCAAATTTAAATAGGATTTATTATAGAAAATTTCTCCATAAAACATTTAAATCTGAGTTTAATTAAATTACCTAACTTTTTCCTAAATTCTTCCTTATATGTTTGTCAACGAAGCATACAGTTCCTATTCCTAAAGTTATTTCTAACACCACTGATAGTTAGATTTAGTCGGATTAATTTAAAATCTATTTTCAATTAAAACAAATCTATAATTCCTAGGTATATGACATTAATTTTGTTATCAATTCATTTACACAAATTTGATCCTTTTTACTCTCAACCTTTATTCTTTAATAATACTCCAACGTTTCGGCCCTCAGGCCATTCTCAAGGATACAACCTTTAATATTGATGTCATTGTTTTTTTTTTAAATTTCAAATTGCAGGCTAATTGCCCTTGTCACATATAAGTTTTTTTTTAAATTTATATCCTAAATTTAAAAAACTTTTTTTACGTTATAAATATTAGTGGAAAAGGGAAGTTATTTGTAAAAAAGGTTTTTTTAAATCTAGGATATAAATTTTAAATAAGTTATATGTGACAAGGGCAATTAGCCTGCAATTTGAGATTTTAAAAAAACAATGACACCAATATTGAAGGTTGTATCCTTGAGAATGGCCTGAGGGCCGAAACGTTGGGGAATTATTAAAGAATAAAGGTTGAGAGTAAAAAGGATCAAGAGAGCAAAAAAAAAGTGTCAATGCTTTTTAAAAAATTCTAAGCATACTTATGTCGTGAGAGAAACACCTATTTAAACTGCTCTTCTGTGGAAATTAAAAAACAGTATTTTCGGAAAATTTATTCTTAATTTTAAAAAATAGCTGTGAAGTTGTATTATAAAATCTTGATTTGATACGCACATGCAATAAATGTATACCTTCTATTAAGTCAAATGCCATAAGTATAATTAATAGCTTTAAGGGTGTCATCACATTTAAGCTTATTCAAATGAATAATTTCATGTGAGACTTAATGAAAAAGTTCTAAAATTTATCAAGCTCTCTACCACCGAAAAAATCATGGTTTATGAAAATTTCTTGGCATAGATTTAACCGAAATCCACTGTATATATATTTTATCTAAACATAAACAAAACTCTTGTAGCACTAGTTTCTCTACAATCAAATATATAAATATATAAAGTAGAATAAATTGACTAAACTTTTTCATTACACTTGAATTACCAAAATCATATTTACGAAGGAGAGAAGGAGCTCTAATTACCATGAAATGAATGAGAAAAAAATGGTGTACTTATAAAATAATTTTCCTTTATAAGTAGCTTATAAAATTTTCTTTGTATTTATAAATGCTATTATAAAGTTAATTGAGGAAAATATGTTCATTTATTGATAAATTAAACAATATTTACCCTCATTATCAGATTTCGCTAAAATGTTTTCCTCAAGATAAGGAAACATGACCATATGGAACCCGTAGATTGTTTAATATTATGATAGGGGATCACAACGAACAGTAACCAAGGGTTGTATATCTGCCGTAGGATGGATAATGGATATGACGGTAAACATGGAAGAGTTGGCTTATATTTGTTGCTATCCACCAACTGTTTTATTGTGCGCTATGTGCTCTGTTCCGAAAGCTCATTGACGTCAGAGCACCAGGGATTGTATATATAAAAAGATGCCGGTTCTATTCTCCCCTTAGTACTACATTGATTAATATGATTTTTATTTATAAACAACTCCGTCACATATTATTCTCGGTAACTTGAGCGGATTTTGTTTTGTTTCGAAATAAATACTTCCTCATCTAAGGTTTTTCTCCCGAATAATATTTTAGAAAAAAACGAAAACTTATAAATAAATAAGGTTTTTGAACTGAATTTGTTAAAATGAACTTAAATCTGTTATCATAATAATTGGACTATAAAACAAATAATAGTAAAATTAATGCAGATTTAAACATAAATTTTATTTATTTATTTAATGTGATTTACAACTGTACCAATTGGTACAGTTGTAAGTACCAATAACAAATACTATAAGTAAATATGTTATTCATTTACACTTGAATATCTTGGAAAGGAACCACCCATTGGTGGTACTTCAAGCATTAATTTAGAAGGTCTCGTGGCCATCTTCTGTTCAGACGCCTCGGAGGATTATGAGGGACAGCTAATTAAGGATGAGAGATTACGAATTAATGGGTTAGGATGGGTAAGGAGTTTGGAATGAAAAGACGCATATCTGTTTTGGTTCAAATCTGCAACGAATGGGATGTTAAGGTCTTTGTGGATGAGTTTATTTGTAACGTAATAAGGAGTATCAAGGATTTAGAATTGTAAGGATTGGATGCGGGAGGAATTTGATGATTTGGTTGAGCCACAGAGATCAATAACATATGTCTAAATTGTTCTGATTATCGTATTGTATACTAATTTTTTGTATTTAATGGGAAGTTTAAAGCGTTTGTTGAGTAGGTGGATTCCAAGTAAGTCTCTTGTCAAAATGGAGTCCTAAGTATCGATTCTGTTCTACAGGCGTTAGTGGAGTTTTTAGAAAGGATACTGTAGGACAGGAGGGTAGAGGGTTTACGACGGAGAGTAAAGGTAATCTGGTGGTATTTGTCAGGATTTATTTGGATTCTCCAGTTTTAACACTATTCTTTAATGGATATTATGTGTGTCTGTAGTGTTTGTGATGCATGAGTAGGGACGTTTTTTACAGACAGTATACATGTGTCATCAGCATATGTTGTTAGGGTGGGTTGGGATGTCAGCTGTATAAACAGTATAAAGAATGGGACCTAAGATACTACCTTGAGGAACACCGGCAGACTGAGAAAAGAGAGGGTAGTAAGCTAGGTTATGATTTACTTTAAAGGTTCTATCAGTGAGGTAGGAGCGTATTAAAAGGAAATATGTAGGGGGTAGGAATTGACGAAGTTTATAGAGCAGACCTGGATGACCAGACTCCAAAAGCTTGTTCAACATTTAAAAAAAAAATTATAATATATCTGTAATTCAGTAAAAGAGTCGTGGAGTAAAACATGGCTGGTCATCAATGACATTTATTTGTGTTTATATTTATTTTATTTTTCGTTTATTCGATGTTATATTTGTGACAGTAAATTTTGTGATTTTTAAAATCAAAACACTTATTCCACTGTTTTATCATTGTCTTTAAGGGTTTTTAATAAATTGGATGTTAAACTATTGAGTTATGACATAAAAATATGGTAATTTCTGAAAGATATGGATGATTGTCATATTGTTATTACAATACCGACATTTCGGTGGCCTGTTTTTTCGATGAGGTAGGAATGAGTGAGTCTCGTGGGGCCTATTCTCAGCTTTGTGACCACGAGCTCGCTACGACATTTACGGCTGGAGGAAACCCAGGGATTGACGTTCTTTATAATGATTTTTAGTTTACTCCTTAAGCTTTCATTCCACATAGGTAACCATCCATCTTTGATTTTATTTTTGAGGGGTTTGCTCATTTCTGATGGAGTTAAAGTTGCTTTTGCCCCGTTCCAGAAGCAGAAGTACTTCCCGCTGCCAAAGGGGTTAGTAGTAAAGAAATTATTTCATGCAGGGGGAATCACAATAGAATACAGAAACAAAAATAAAAATTGTAAACTTGTCGTTAAATACCTATATATTTTGTAAAATACATTTTTACGAAATCGATTTTTGGAATCCTGCAATATTCGCAGGAAATTTATTGTAGATTTTAATAGTTTTTATTAAAAGATTTTCATCAAGATTGATGTGATTATGAGAACGTTCGTTCAACGTTTTGATATTGGTATTCTAAGTATTCAGACAAGTGAATCGTTTATACATGCATACATTTAACGTAATATTGCATACAGTTTAATATAATTTACATAAATTTATTTAATTATTTAATATGGTTTGCTCAAATTAATTAATTCAGCCAATGAATTTAATTTTACACCCCTGCCTCTTGGGCGGTGCCTGATGGGCGAGATAAATTTTATATTAATTTCCTCAACGATTATATTCTAAATCGAGAAAGCATAGTTGATAAAAATGATAATATCTAATTCACCTGATCGATATATTCTACTTTGTAAAAGAGCTGGAATGATGACACAAAAATATAACATACTTTGTCAACTGTTTATTTAATAAAGAAACATGTTAGATCAACCAATGAACTCTTTGTTTATATATTATTCAAATATCTTTTAATTTTATATTAAACCTTAAAACAAATTTTACCAACACCTAACTTTATAAAATAACACTACAAATGGTAACTATTCCTAATGTCCAATTAAAGACTGATAATTAGGTTGGTCAGATCATTAACATGTACTGTTTATGCAGTACTCATTAATCAAATTGTATAACTGTAAGTTTAATTGGTTAAACTCAGTTCAAACATAAGTTAAACTCAACTTTATACTATTCTCCTATATTCCTTATTCTATCTTATATGTAAAATAAAATATTGCGCGATGATTAATAAAAATGTTTTTATGTAATAGAGAGAAATATGAATATGTAATCATTTTTCACAAATGTTTATTTTGATTCTTAGTTTTAAATAAATTAGTTTTTCCATGCATAGAATTTATGTTTTGGCGAATCCTTCGGTTTGGTAGAAATAAATCGAATGAATGTTGACATTGCAACAGTGCTCATATGGGAATAGACATATTGAAGCTGTACCTCAATCATCAAGAGCATATTGAAGATAATCCAGAGCCGAAGCAATCTTGCTCTCATATTCCATGTTATTGGAGTTTCCTCTGACCATCTACCATAGTTACTGATTTTTTTAACCTTTTTTTTATTGTACCTAATTTTTATTAACTTATTTTTCATCCAACCCTTCCCATAAATAAAAATTTTATCTAGGCACAATTAGTGACACTATTAAAATTACCATCGTTTGACTTCACTCATTATGAAGTTATTAAATTAATAATATATATAATATATTCACCACAAACACAAGACCTTAATTATTCAAAACTCAATTTTAAATTCGATATTTATTGAAATTAATAATTTTTTCAGTTTAAATTTATATCAGCGCTCAAATTTCAAAATATTCATTCGATCAGGACAGCTACATTGTTTGGGTTAGCTAGATTAAATATTCTGGAAATAAATTGACATTAAAACAAATGAAGTAAAAGCTAAATATGTGATAGGAGTACTTTAAATTATTTTTGTATTAGTTTGTTTAAATTTAATGTATGTAGTTTGTTTCAAAAAGATTATGTCCTGGACCGATTCTGATTTTATTATACTATTCGAAATTGAGTAGTTAGTTTTGGAAAATAAATTAGAGAACGACCTTATGGGCGGAGCTTAGGCTGACAGGTTACACTAATTAGGGGAAGATCTTCACCCTCTCCTTCAAGTTGTGGCCTTGCCAGTTAGTCGCAATATTATTTTATTTTCAATTTCTTTTACGTTCTCCTATTCCCGTGCAATAAATCCCTAATAGTTGATAAAAATAGTTAAATAAAAAAGTAGTTATATCTATTTATATCTTCATTTATCAGTTATTTTTCTAGGGAAAGGTTCTAAAGAAAATAATTCATGTTGTGAAACGCCATTTATTTAACCAGTATAATGAAATTAAATTTTTTAAAATGTTTTATATTTAAGAAGTCGTCTTAGATATTAAATACGTAAATTTAAATCATAATGATAATTCAGTGGATCACAGCAATAAAACCTATACATTCAGTATAACATCTTTTTATATATTTTCTTAAGGACACAGCATCTCTTCCACTTTTTTAACCAATAAATTTCAATGATTGAAACAACTATACTACTTATTTTCCGCCTAATACTTCAACCCGAAAAACCTATTTAAAATTTTAAAAACCAAGGTTATTATTTTTTTTAGTTACGTATTTCAGTTGATCCAAGAACTTTTGGGTTAATCTAGTAATTTTTGTTTTAATGTTTTACTTACACTAATTTCTTACTTTTTTCACGTCTTTGGCTTTATTACTGACGAATGTCCAATATTTTGAAGCATAAATTCATCTGAAAAAGTTTCATAAAGATATAGGAGGCATATGTAGGATTCTCGTCTTGTTAGTTATTAATTTAATGCCAGATTATAATTATTTCAAGTTTTGCAAAATGTATATTTCTTTGCTTGACTGAGACTTATTGTATTATCTTACACACTCAACTTGCTGCAAGAAAGAAAGAAAGTTATTTAATCGTTTCTTTTTTATAAAACTCGGCTAGAATAGTGTTTTAGGTGAAATATCAGATCTATTTTTGACACTAGTTAATTAAATATAAATTGCAATAAAATATAATTATCAATTAGTTTCTACCTTCTGACTTACACCTACCTTAATACAGCTAAATACGGTTTGATACATCTGAATATGTTATATCAAACCGTATGGCATTAAAACTGTGCATTCATTAGCGCTAATTACGAGGACTTGTCAAAGCATTGACAGACCGGGTCATATCAAACCTGGCCCTAATTAAATATAATAGTTAACACCTTCCCGTTCTTCTAATTCCCCTGGCAGATCCCCTCCTCGATGCCATTAGCCAAATGGAACTCTTATTTACCGAGTCCCCTTCCTCTACTCATGGGGGATTTATCTTCATTCCTGTCTACTCGACTAACCACACTGCGTATGTAAACTGCATTAGTCGCATACTAATAAACAGCTTGGTTTTGAATTATTTCCTTTTATAGTACCTTTTATCCTTGGAACAAATTTTAGAATATGATATTAATGAAATTTAAAGGTTTTTTTATTTAATAATTTATTTATTGTTATTTAGAACTGTATACAAATATATACAAGTAAATTTGCTGTAGATGACATAGTGGCATGATACAAACATGTGGAGAATTTACACACTGATAGAACTCCAATAACATTTCTAGAGGAGAAGAACTCGAGCCATCTTCTTTTCAGACGCCTAGGAGGATTATTAGGTAATGAAGGAGAAGCTTAGAAAGTGGATTTGAGTGGTTGAGAAGTTTATCATGGAAGGAATGGTATCTCGTTCTGGCCTAATCGGCCACATATGGAACATTGAGGTCCTGATGGATGACTTGATTTGTGACAAAGTAAGGAGCATTAAGGATTTTATGAAGGATTTTGTACTGTAAGGATTGGATTAGGGAGGAATTTAATGGTTTAGTAGAACCTCAAAGCTCAACTCCGTATGTCCAGATAGCCCTTATAACAGTCATGTAGATCAGTCTTTTGTAATAGATTGGCAATTTAGAGCGTTTGTCTAGTAAATGTTGTAATAGTCGGAATCGACGAGCAGTTTCTTGTCTTTTTAGTCTTGTATGAGGATTCCATGTCAGTCATTTGTCCAGATGTAGTCCTAAGTAACGGATCTGTTCGACAGGAATAAGATGGGTATTATTAAAGCGTATTGTAGGGCAAGAAGTCATAGGTTTACTACGAAGGGTAGATTTGGTGGGATTTATTGGAATTAATTTTAATCCTCCAGTTTTGGCACCATTCTCCAAGAGTGGTGATGTGGGATTGGAGTGTTTGGAATACAATGTAAGGATCATTGTTCACTAACAATAGACATGTGTCATCGGTATACATGGTGGGGATAGTGTTTGGATGGGTTGAGATGTCAGCTGTGAAAATTGTGTAAAGGATAGGACCAAGGAAACTACCCTGAAGTACACCAGCAGACTGACGGAATAGGGATGAATAAGCGCTGTTGTGATTTATTTGAAATAATCTGTCGGAGAGATAAGAACGGATAATGAGGAAGTATGTAGGGGGTAGGAATTTACGGATCTTGTATAGCAGTCCTGGGTGCCAGACTCGATCAAAAGAAATTTAAAGGTAAAAATGAAAAGTTTCGAAGATTTTAAATCCGTGTGGAGATAGAGTTATAGGAAGCGAAAATATTCAATCAGGAAGAACTAAATGATACAAAAATTATTGAAATATGGGATGTTGATGAAAGATTCCGAAATAAAACTTTAAATGCCAAATAAATAACCAAACTGTCAGTGTTTAACCACCGCTTAGTGTGAAATGAAAGAAATACGACCACTTTTACGTGATCTAGATCTGTGGTTAGGTGTGCTATTCAGATCAGAGACAGCTCATATAACCAAATATATAGAAAATAATTTCGAAAAAGAGATAGTATATCACCCAAATTCAACTACAATTTAAATAGTATGTAAGGTATATCTACACCACTACATATTGACTGAATAAGGTTGGTCGGATAAAACCCATGCATAAATTGTAAACTTAGCTAACTTTATTTTCAACTCTCCTTTAATTGCTGCCCGAGAGCTTCAAGGTTATTATTTTTTTTTCCTTCCGCTTTAAGCTTAAATTTTCCGAGTTAGGTATCATCGATACATTGTTTTTAATTTATTAGGTCGGATAAAACCTGAGGTATGGCTAGGATTTAGCCTATCAAGATGAGGATAGGGTGTTTGAATCTGGTGACGACTTATTATCGATATGGAAGGAGATACCATTAGTATCAAAGTTGGGACAAGTTCCCGCTCAAATTCTGGTAACCCTTAAACTGGCACCAAAGGGTGAAGTAAGAAGAGGGATATTTCGGGTCGAAACGCGAGATGAAAGCATTGAGCGTATGATTCTACATGAGCGCTATCAGGGTTGGACGCCTGTGTTCTTTGTACCGTTTATGGTCTACCCCTGTTTCTTGCTGCAATAACATAAAATATTTTTAGGGTATTTTAAGAATACAGTGTTTTGAAGATAACGCTACTCAACTTATAAATTATTATTTAATTTTAAAAAAAATATTTAAATACCCTTTGATTAAGAGTTCTTATTTCATTTATCACAATAAGAGTTAAATGCGATTCAAAGCAAATTGTGAACTCTGCACTAAACTTTTGCCTTGTTGACTCAGGATGAAGTAAAAAGAGAAAAAACAATTCTCGTGAATTTCCCCTTTCCAAATACTTTAGTTTTCTATCTCTGGGACATTTTACTACTCTGAAGTCTAGATTTGTGTTTATAACACTTCACATAGACATCTGTCAAAACTTCTTGGAGTAAATTTCTAATATTTCTTGCCATTTTAGATCGATACTGACCTTGGCCTCCCCCAAAACTTTTCGCCAGTTGATCCAATTTTGAGCCGTCGCTAGTTGTGGGTGTTCAGCTGGTCTTGGGTACCCCGAATGACAGCATCCTCCCATCTAAGCACTGGTCTAATTCTTCCTCTAGTCCGGTAGAGCCTTCAACTTCCTTGGAATATCATCTTCCGGCATTATGTCTAGTCCAATGCAGTCTTCCAAGTTTATTGTATCCCATTACATATGTTTACCCAATGAGATCATTGCTGTCTTTTATTTTTCTTTCTCTAATTCACACCAACCTTGACTGATCCAAATGTGCAGGAAAGAGTCTTGCACAGAGTCCTTCAGTGTCTGTGAAATGCCTAGTAAATAAAAAAATCTTACTAATTCGAAAATTACTATTAATTTCACATTCGTCACTGAAACGTAATTGCGAAGATATATGTCATTGTCTTCTGAGGCGTCTTCTCTTTTTAGTTAGTTATTTTCAAACTGTTTATAGTGATTTAAAGTCTCCAGTTAGTTATGATCTTGATTGTAGTGATGAATTATTACGATGTGCGTTCTATAGTAGTTATTTATGAGTACTTGTGAGTTTTTCAAATTTTATCTTTGAATCTTTCATTAATACTCTAATAGTTGTATTGTAGAACAAATATGAAAATATAAATAAGTATAATGAATGCATTTAAAAGGTAAAAGAAAACGGAAAGTAAGACTATTATACTATAATTCATGGGCTTTCACTAAAATAAATAGTTAAAATCAGATAAATAAAAGAGTATTATTAAACTGAATAAATTCAAATTTTAATGTTGACATGTACAAATAATAAAGAGTAATAAAAGCAAATATAACAAAGGGAGTGGTTAAAATTAACATTAAAAAAATATTAGACTAAATAAACTACATAACAATTGTAAGTTATATGTAAATAATAATTATATAATAAAAGAGAAATAAATAAAACATTATACAAGAGAAACCAGGAAGAGAAACAGAGTATCATGCAACAATAAGGGTGACTGAGGACAAATAAGAAGCAGCTACGTTATGGGAAGGAGTAAAATCGAGGCATGGAAATTGCTTCTCTTTTTCAATGCTGTTTTGTGATATCCAAGTATGGTTCTGTTTTCAAGTTCAGCTGGATTTTATGTAAGTTACCAAAATCAGTTTAAGAATCAATACATTTCACATCAAATGACTAGTCCATGGAAAAAATATGGTACGAAATAGGCTTGGGCTTTAAAAACTAATCTATTTATGAAAGAACGTAGTTGTCATCTAATGATCTTATTTTGAATTTTGTTTACCTTTTTTTAAAAATTCATGGTTACAGAAAAAAAAAACTTTTTGAGTGTGATCGCTAAGATTTAGTCTTTTCTGGAGGTGGTCAAGATCACCGTTTGTTATAGTTTTCTAAAAAAAATATTGTCTAATTTTATAAAAATTATATACATTTGTGAATGAAAATCGATGACACTGCCTTTCATATTAAGGAGGAATAAAAAATTATATCTGTTTTTTAAACGTTACGAAAAAAAGTCAATTTTGAGGCTTCAAAGTAAACAAAAAAAAAAATTGTGTGTTATTTTTCTTTTTAAGGAACAGTTCAATTTTAACTTAGGCTCTACAGCGGGTACAGGAAATTTTAATTAACTAATTCACTTGTTTTTTGCTTGTCTTGTCTTCATGTATGCGTATCGTCACTAACCAATTTTTTGATTAAATGTTTATCCAGACCAACAAATTGTTTTTCGATTTTTTTTTTTCCAAATATTAATAACTAATAACCAATAATCAAATACCTAAAAGGTGTATATTCTCATGAATCTCACTTCAGAAGCGCCATTTAAAACTGAGTTGAAGGTTTACCTTACAGAGCACCACATCATGTAAGATTAGTTACAGATAAATATTATTTGGAATGACAATAATAAGATGAGCGACCCTGGCCATGAAGTTAGAGGCTTCTATTTATGAATGTCAAAACAATATTGGTCTGACCCGACGGAACTCGGATTTGTAGCATACGTTTATTAATTATTATTAAATATCATATTTCCCTCTATTCACACCACCAATGTATAATGCTTAGTGAGTACATACCGGCAATCCGACTGTATTATATTTACTATTTTTCTTAAAGATAACATGCCGTAATAAATCTGTATATAATCATATCACTAATTTCACTAGTTTTTAATGCTTTAAATTAAAATTAATCCTTACAATCCAAAACCTTCGTAAAATCCTTAATGCTCCTTACTTTGTCACAAATCAAATCATCCATCAGGACCTCAATGTCCTCTATGTTGCCGATTTGGCCAGAACCAAATACCAATCCTTCCATAATAAACTTCCCAACCACCCAAACCAACTCGTTTCTAACCTGGCTTCTCCTTCACTGCCTAATAATCCTCCTAGACGTCTGAATAGAGGATGGCCTCGAGATCTTCTCCTTTAGAAATGTTTTTGGAGTTTTATCAATGGGTAGATTCTCCACATGTTTTTATCATGTCATAATATCACTTACAGAAAATTTACTTGATATGTATATATGTATACAGTTGTAAATATAAATAAATTAATTATTAAAAAAATAAAAAATTAAAATTACTAATTCAATGTTTGAAAGAAAATATTGTTTTAATGATCATAAAAAATGTCGACAGTCTATTCATTTTTGTATTTATTCGCATATCGTTGTTATATTTTGAAATGTATCTTGTGGAGTTTTAAAATACGTATTCAATGGATTTTTGTTAATGTTGACAGTGAAGTATAGTTTTGCTGATCCCTTAAGAAGTAGAAGACTCGTATCCTACTCGCCTGGCTGACTTACTTCTTGGTCCCCTCCTTTGGAAGATTTCCAAATGGCTAAAAATCTCTGTTCCCCGAAGACCCGAATAATATGGAAGTTTTTTTTTTTCTGCTTCTATACGACGTTTTATTTTGAACTGATTCATCCTGTTCCCAGTCTTTTACAGTTCTTAAACGTAAAAAAGATTAAAGTGTTTGTCGATAAAAGAAAAAATAAACTGTGTTATGTTAAGAGCATTTATCCATTTAGAAATTATATTTGACTAGTAATATTTATTATATAGGCTGAATGTTTTGATGTTTGTTTTCGTGAGGACAGTTTTTTAATGGAAGGAAGGATAGATGCGCAGTGGACGCCAACATTGCCAGTCTCTTTTGGATAAACGATAGACTTTTTTGTTATATATACCTATACAAATTCTTATATATTTCTTGTATTATTGACTCAGTAATTTAGTGTTTGTTTTTTCCATGGCCTCTTATAATATTTTACTATTTTTCGTAGTGTTCCTTTTTGAAATTTTTGCAAACAATTTCTTGTTGGTTTTACAATAATACGCCTTATAATAGGGTCGGGCATATTATAAATTTTTACATGTTTATAAATGTATATCTTTAAGTGAAGTGTGATGTATGAGGCATGTAGCAATAGATGAGTGCTTCAAGTCCCGCAGTCAAAGATTACAGCTACATAATGTTATAATGTAAGCTACATTTTTTGATCCTTTGTTTTTATAATTATTTATTTTAGAGTTTAATTTTGGTTTCTTTTTGAAACAAAAACAAAAAAGAAACTAGGGATTCGTTGTATCTGCAATAACATCTACATTAAATCCTTTTACTCCACCCACTTGTTAGAGTTCAATCAGTTTCTTGAATGGCATTATCATTGGTGAACGATTTTATTGCACTATGGTTGAAGGTTTCAACAATTTTACCCGCTTAAATGAAAAACAATACTACAGATAATACCTCATCTATTAATGCGTGAATCATTTTTAGTATTAATAATTTGGGTTGTATTAAGTGTATGAGTAGACTATTTTTTTTTTAATTTGTACTCAGCTACTCAAGGATAACTCTCTAAAATACTTTCTTTTTTTTTTGGAAAATATTGGAAAATTCGACTCGAGAGCAACAATGGAAATATTATAGTGGGCCAATGTTCTAATAATGTTCTAAAATCGTTTACACTCATTGTAATTGACAAAGATTCTACTCATTAGTTTATGAATTTTTAAATTCATATATTCCATTTATAAAGTTTATTCTGAAGTAAACTCTTTATTCACCCTAATTTTAATTTACACAATTAATAACAGAAAACACACAACTTGCCATTGTAGGAAAAGAAACCTCATGCTAAAATGCGTAGAGCGCACCACCCTATTCCGTAACAGGGAAAATTCGGAGTTCTTAGTCTGTTCATAAAACCTCTGAATTATAAATAACATTTAATTATAAGTGTTACGTTTCATTTTATATTCCTGTCAATTACACAATGCTTTTTTAGTTTTTAATGGTCGTAGATTTGTTATTTTTATTAAAAAAGGGAAAAAAGTAATTGTAAGTTATAATGCCATTAAATCCCACATAAAAACCAGAGGTTGAAGGATTTATGTTGTTTCTGAGTTGGGTTTGTATTATATCTCACCCGCCAATTAACGAAGTGGTTCCTCCTCTGGGGCTCTTGCTTCCAAAAGTAAGCGATCCTTATTTAAGCTTCGTGTTCTTAGTTAATTAATACTGTTCTCTAATTATTAACAGGAAGACATTTTTATTTTCGCAACAGAAATTTAAAATAATAATATTATTTTAAGGTCATGTAATGTCCATACATAAATTGCAAATTAATGTAGAATTTAGGTTTATTATATTTTTTATTTTAATTGAAACATGTTTTTAAATGTAATAATAATTTTTTTATCTAAACTAAACTAATCTCCATATATATATTTTGGAATCTTGGAGCAGCATGAAGTATAATATTTTAACAACATTTTTTATGTTTTTTAATGTATACAAAAATAAGCTATGGTTGAAAACTAAATAAATAGCTATAATAGCCTATTCTCAAGATAGTAGAGTAGATTGGGGTTAGTTTCTCTATTTGAGTCATCCCCAGACTCTTCTAAAAAGGTTGTCACAAAGTAACATAACACAAAAAAAACATTTCATTCAACCAAATCAACGGTATATCCATCTCGCCTGAAAAGCTCCAGTTTGTTTTTCAAATTATGTTTTTTTAGGACCTAGAATTCGGAGATTGCAAGCAGCCAAAGCCACAGATATATTTATGTTTGTTATAATATAGTTGTTAAATTATTGTTTTTCATTACCACTATATATTGACTAACAAACACTCCGTCAAATGACTTAATGTGTTTAAATAAATAATTACATACTTCGGTAATTATAACAAGCCAAATTTTTTATCTTATTTTTGTAAGATAATTTAATGATTCCCATTCTTGGTCGTTTCTGAAATACGAGAGGGTTATCTGGAGGTAATGAACCTATTCTAAACCATAGTCAGGGGTCAATTCTACGTGGGACCGCTACGAAATAAAACTTCTAGGCTAGGGCCATTTGTGGGGGAGGAAGTTGGACCATCATCTTTAACTGCCTCGTGGTTCAATGCCGGTTCTAATCCGGCCTGGGGAGAGGGGTCGTTCATTCCTTTATATATTTTTTCGAAAACTTATTATATATGCAAGCGAATTCTGTGTCACCAGGAAATGAAAACTTCCCCTCTCACTGTTGTTGGAATAAGTTGGTTATCTCTAGATTAGAAACGGCCTGAGAGAGAGTAAAATTTTTTTAAAAAATCAGGCCGGTAACAAGGTAGCCAAAGTTGACGCTTCACCTCCCTCGACCACTAACGGCCCCTTGCGAATTTTTTAAAAATTATAATTAATCATTAATTATTATATTAAATATTTGTCAATTTTTGATCAATGAAAATTAATATTCACACAAGTGTAACGAAGGCTATATTTTTTGGACTCCCTTCCCCCCTGTTTCATATTATATGGTTCCCTAATTTTTTACTATATTTAGTAGTTTGTAAAAATTTTCAAGCTGCTCTGAGAGGATGATAATTAAATGCAAACGAATTTTACTGCCACCTCTCTGCACACTGACAGTGCTGTTCCGTAACAACTCGGACGAACGAATCTAATTAAACAGTCCCGACCAGATCAATCATAAGCTTTAGCAACATTGTTGTTTCGAAATTGAGTTTTCCTTACTGCTAGAGAGACCCATCCTATAGTTTGTTTCGAAAATTACTATTTCTTGTGTCCTCAGTCGTTTCTCAATACACATTCATTTCTATTAATTTAAATAGTTAACAATGATTGTTTTAGTAATACGGTAGTAGATTTCTATGGGGTCTTCATCCAGTATGTATAGACAAAATTTTTTTTTTTTAATTTATGGCCCAGAACTGGAAAATAGAAGCAAAATGAATGGATCATAAAACATCGAGGAATAAATATATCGTTGCTTGCCGGTTAATAAAGCGTGTTATGGCATAATATTTCTTTTGATTTTAATGAAATATTTGTTGATTAATTGCCCAACATTAATTTTTAATTCCAATATTTCTTTGATTTTTTTAAGGATGCCATGTAACAAACTGGTGAGTTAAGTAGTGGAGTTATGTGCTGAGAGTTGGCCAGGAATCATTACAGTAATTAAATTACGTCTTCAATTCTATCTTTCTTTTGCACTATATCTACTCTCAGATAAACGTTAAGTATTCCAAAACATAAAAAATTGGTGGTTGTTAAGGACACAGAAGTATTTGTTTGGTTTGTAAGAAACAGCCAATTGCATTAGGAATTACAAAGGGAGACATAGAGGATTACATCAAAAAAAGTTTCATGAAGTTCCACTCCCAGTTACCTATAGTTAAAGGAACAGTGACCTACAACTTGGGAAACCCAACCACAACCCGAATACTGAAGCCCAGGCTGCTGCAGAACATCCTATGTTTATCAGTTCTGTTATTGTCACTCTAAAATTCAATTTAATTTTAATTTTTTTCTCCCTTCATCTTTTTCTTAAATTAACTTTTTTTCCATGAGTCAATTATTTATTTTATAAAATCCATAAATTCCATTGTTTTTGTTATTAGCTTTACTTTTATCTTTTATTAAGAATTATTATTTCTATATATTTTTTTATTTATAACGTTGTATATAGTTATGTGGGTTTTTGTATGAGACTATACTATTTCTCTAGTATTCAATTGTTAAAAAAAAAAAAAAACCTCTTACCATGGCCTTACATGGTCTGGTATTAAATAAAAAAAGCAGTATTTGTAAGAAGATGGAGTTATAATTACTATAATTTTAAATTTTGCTGATTTTTTTTTTTAATTTTAACTTTTCTTTCTTTTATTACATTCCGTTGAAATCTTTTCGGATTCGCAGAAAAAAATTGATTCCTAGATCACGATTTAGTTTATGGATCTCGATTATCTTTCAAGATTTCTATAATATTAGGATCCCCTCATACGTTTTCATTTTTATGAAAATAAAAATAACATCGATTTTATGAAATAACAAAAATTCAAAATAAATCGATACGCATGCGCGGGACGATAAATCGATTTTATTTTAATCTTAGCGTCTTTAAAAACATATGATATCGAATCATGTCGAAAACATGTTAGAAATCAGACAATATTAAATAATTTGTGTTGTTACGTACAACATAGGTATATAACAATATTCTTTGTGTTGACTTCAATTGGATGGATGCTTAAGGGTGGAATCCGTTATTGGTTTGTATGATCCCAATCATGAACCTAAACTTTAGTTACCCACCGTAACTAAATCTTCAACCGGAACCCATTTTCTGCTTCTTTTCTGGTTTTAACCGACGACAAGCTGAGTTACAAAACTTGAAATAGATGACTCTATTTATTTAACATGTTATATATTTCAAGTAATATTAATGTTAACTTTTATTCAACAGTGATCATATGCTCTAATATTGAATTAAAATTATAATTAAACAATATTATATCATAGATGAGAAAAGTAGTCCACATTTTCACAAATTAAGATATTTCGATGATCTGCTCAATGGCGTACTTGTATTTTTTTATTAATAGCTTTGTAAATATTTGACTTACGAAAGGCTGTGCGAAATTTATTTTCAGATATGATAGAATTTTTTTTCCTCAGTAACTCACTCCCGTGCATTTTAAACAAAAATATTAACGATCAATTACAAGAAAAAATAAATTGCGTTAGGCCTCTGTATCTTTACCTCGGGGTATGTTGGTCTAGGTCTAGGTTACGCTATTGGAATATACTGGTTTACGCTATTGGTTACATTATTGGAATATACTAGTAGCTTAAAATCAAGCAACAGTAAAATATTTTTGATTGTAGTAGAGATTAATTGAGAAAAGTTTTAGCCGTAGGTAACATCATACTTATGAATATATTTAGTGAGCTTTGAAAAAAATATATATAAATCTTTTTTTTTGGAACGAAATGTGGCTTTTTCAAATGAAATTTTTTCCAATAAACATGGCTATTTTAAAGAAATAAATCTCTACTACATTACCACATATTTTGCTACTTTTTTTTTTTGCATTTATGCAACACATCATCTATCATTTTCAAAAATAGAAAATAGAGCCGATATCAAACAGCGCCTAGACATCTCCTCGAAAGAAGCCATTTCTCATTGTCGTCGAGAATAGATGATGTTTAAAGAATCTGCCCCAGGGCCCTGAGGAGCCTCCTGAAAGTTAATATAGTTGGGACGGATCTCTAGACCCTCTGGAGGATGGTCTGGACCCTGCTCCAGCGCCATCTGTTACTGGAAATATTGCCCCGATCAAACCCCTATCAATCGGCTCAACGCAATATCTCAAGGGGCTGGAAAATTAATTCGGCTTCGGGAAGCAGTGCATCCCTAATAAAGAATAAGTATTTTGTCTTTCTTTTATTGCTGACAGTCTGTTTTAAACTTAAGCATTTTCAAATCAATCACTTTATCGATTTCGTTATTCAATTTACAGAAGTACAAAACTTGGTATTCTGCATTTAATAATTAAAAAAAAATATACTGATTGAGCAGCAAAAAGGGTAATGCTTTAAAATTAATAAAACTGAAATTGATTCTCCATTATATTAATTAATTTTAGATCAAAATATTAAAGAAATAGTCGCACATTTTTTTAAATTCATTGAAGTTGAAATTTTGTAACAAAATCACAAAATGAAAAACAAAACTGAATGTTTCAAAAATGAAAAAAAAAGAAAATTTAGAAAAATAATAATTTCAAAGCTGTTTACAATTACTTCCTTGAGTCATAATGTTTAAAAATAATTAACTTGTGCGGTAGCTACATTATGTTTCACAACTTACAGGAAGTAAGCTATTATGCCATATTTCCCTCTCGCAGCCCAATACAATTTTACTTTTCCTCTTAGTTGGTTCGCATCCTGCTAAAGCTCTTCCAGACTAATACACGTCAAAAGATGGTCTCCAATCATGTCCCCCATGTTGCATAGAGGACACTTCAGTGAATCTACGATGCCAATTCGATGGAGTTGTTATCGGAGTAGATTATGTCCTGTTACTTCATACCGTTTGAAAATGTATAAATAACAAGAATTTTCAAAACAGTTTTTATTAGTCTCTATAAGAAATTGAACTAATTGTTTAATTAATTACTACTTTCATAAGTACTTCGGCCAGCCTAAGTTCTTTCGGGGTTGGTCTATCTGGTGTTACTTAATTTTAAATCATTTTGAATTTCGAGCCCATTAGAAAAGTTAAGAGCCCGCTGTGAAAAGAGGTCCTAGCATAACAATACAGTGCCGTGGTATGCAGTACTATTATTGATACGGTAATTTTCCGTAATATACTGCAATTTATTCATTTATTCTTTAATTATACCAGACGTCTCATTGTATTTCGGCAACACGTCATTTTACTATTTCCAGAAATACAGCAAATCAAGTGTTTAGATTAGCGATGTGTTGTATTGGGCAATTTTATTTCCATATCGAGTGAGCGAAACCGATTTTCTACCAAGAAACCTTTAATGAATCGAGAAAGAAAATTAGGTAGTAAATTTAAATAGGTAAAATTTTAAACATTAATATAAT